>NW_004949132.1:2003609-2008627 GCF_000317375.1 Microtus ochrogaster
TGTACACACACACACACACACACACACACACACACACACACAAACACACACTCAGCATTTCTCTGGTAATATCAAGGTTACAAGGCTTGAATTTCTCAGGGTCATAAAACAGATAAGAACTGCCCAAAGCAACTGTCAGCTTTCTTTATGGCCCAGGGTGGCATGCCTAGAAAGAAGGATGCCTGTGCAGCATTAGGAGACAAAAGAACTCATTTGGAGAGTTTAAATTCTAAGAAGGGAGAAGGGGGGTTCAAGCATGATACTACATTCCCTAGGTGTGACTAATTAAACTAGAAGTTTGTGATCAATAAATGTGAAAGAAGTGGGAGGGATGCATCAATTGTCACTCTTGTCTGCCCACTGGACTGTGGCGCCTGCGATCAGCATCAGAGTTGCTATGGTGACCGGAGTTGCTGCAGGAGAAGACATGTAGTATCTTGTATACTTTAGCATTTTGGTCATTGTAGCTAGCTAAAAGGGAATTGTCAGATATTTGAGTTACATCTCTCACCCTAAGCAATTAGAACAATAGGGATTTATGGTTATATAGTACAAACTTTGGGGGGCTGACAGTTTCCAGCCACTCATGCCAAATGGCAGTGCTCGTCCCCATGCCGTTTGTGTGAAGGGGACTACTTTCTCTGGAGTTGGCGAAATAAACAGTGTCTGTTTCCTGACACAGACAGTAGATTTCCTAGGTTAAAAACCTATATCAATAAACGGAAGTGTGAGTAGGTGCCGGGAGTTAACAGCCTTTTAGGGTTAAAGCAGTGGTCAGCTGACGTTAGCACTTTCCCAAATCAGCTTTGGGTACATTTGGGACTCCCAATCTTCTTATTAAGGAGACCTATGAATCAAACAAGCTTGGACGTTCCATACCTCTATCTTTGAAGGTCTCAAATGTGATCTCTTTGGAAGACTTCTCTCCCGACCAAATGTTCTGAAGTAAAAGACGAATTGCAGGACACTGTCTTCTAAGTTTATCTTAGGGAATGGAGCAGAGACTTACCTGGGAACAAAGGTTTTTGTTGTTGTTGTTGTTGTTGTTGTTGTTGTTGTTGTTGACTGTGTAATAAATTTTCTCACCGGGATCCACAGTGTAGGGGGAAGTCACCCAATATACCAATTTGTCAGAAAAAATATGCCTAATAATTTAATACACTGATGAATCCTTTTGGGATGAATCCTACTGGATCAGGAGAGTGAAACAGCTTCACAAGTGATTTACTGCAACAACAGCCATCATTCAAAAGGCAGTATGCCCAGCATCTATATCTGGGTCTGCCTCCATCAAGATGCATGCATTCTGATTGGTTGACCTGATTTGTCAGCTGAAATCTCACTGTGTAATCCTGTGGACCACAGCAATAATCTTTGATATTTATAATAATAATAAATATAATTATATATTAATAAATAAATAAAATCTCAGAACCATCTTGGAGAGCACACAGGCACAAAGAGACAGAGAGAGAGAGAGAGAGAGAGAGAGAGAGAGAGAGAGAGAGAGAGAGAAAGGAGAAACTTTGACTGCTATTGTAAGCCAAGTTTTTAGAGTCAAGAGTTAGGTTTTTGTTAATTCAGTTTGTACTTTATCAAATACATACATATATGTATGTATGTATTTATACATATATATACACTCAAGCATATGTACATATATATGAATGCATATATGTATATAAAACAACTTCTGTTTGCTGTGTCCTCTAACCTGTTTTTTTTTTCCCAATGCCTTCTAGTCCATCTTCTCCCCTACAGGTCTTTCCATATTCTTTACTTTTTGTTTGTTTGTGTCCTCTACAGTTCAAGTACCACGACAGAACTGGCCTCACTAGTGGCCATACAAGTTGATAATATGTATTTCACTATCCTAGAAACTGTTAGTTACAAATAGTTCAGCAGTAAGTCATAGATTATATAATATCTTCCCCTTATATAGCTGACTATTGAGTGCCAGTGCCAATAGGTACAGTTGCTGTCAGTACATGAGAGCTATGGTCATGTCATGTTTAGAAGACATGATTTCATAGCTCTGCTCTATCTTTTGCTTAATACAATCTTTCTACCTCATTTTGCATAATGTTCTCTGGCCTTAAAGGGGCTATGTCTAATTAGCTTGATTAGGGCTTAGTCCTCCACTTCAATGCATTTTAAGTACCTTAATTTTAAGTCAGAACCTTATACCACCATGGGTCTCCACACTGTCCTTCATTAACTGTAAAGAAATGCTTCACTAATAAAGCCTGAGAATAGCTCTTATCTGAAATACAAACCTAAATCTTGAGAAGGTGATGTTTTGGTGTTATGTCAGTTTAGCAAAGCAGTAGAGTTAGGTTTCCCTATAGTGCCTAGGGGCCCTTAAGTCAGAGTCAGTAATCAGTAGAGGAGGTTGGAAAATGGACATTTTGGATGGTTAGAAACTCTCATGTATGAGAATGATAGTGTAGTCATATAGAAAAATTTTTTTATTCTCTGGAAATCCTGCATTTTTTTCTTAACACATTTTAATTGGTTAAATGAGACCAAACATTATTATTATTAAAAATGACTTCCCTTATTTAGAATCAGTATATTATAAAATACCTTGCTTAAAACACTTAAATTATGCCTGCATAATGCCTACTATATCCCTGTCAAATTGACACATGAAACTAACCACTACAGAATCTATTGGAAGAATAAAAATCACACAAATAATAATGATACAAATGACATTTATTTTCTAATAACTACAGTATATCTTTAAAGATAATGTCTCATTTGACTGTTAAAACTATGAAACAAAACACTTCATTTTCTTTAGGTACAAGTTCCCAAGCAAAGAGAAATTATTTGGTTCCTATTGTTTATTTTATTCAATAACATTGATGCAAGACCATATTAATAAATTATGGCCAATTCACAACAGAAAATGTCAAAGTAGCAAAGGAACTCTAGATTAAATACCAGAACATTTGGAAGGAAGGGAAGTTAAAATGTGCCATGTCTCCTGTAACCTAACCTTTGCAAGGGGTAGAATAACACGTTCCATACAATAACAAGGTAATCATCAAGGACTGGAGATATGGTTCGGCATTTAAGAGCATTGACTGCTCTTCCAAAGGAACTGGGCTCAATTCCCAGTACCTGCATGGCAGCTCACAACTGTTTATAACTCCAGTTCCAGGTGATCTGGCATTCTCACACATACATGAAGGCAAAACAGCAACACATATTAAATAAAATAAATAAACTTTTAAAAAGGTAAGAATCATAAGAATCAATAAAACCAGGAGGGATTTTATTGTTTATTTACTTTCAAGTATATTTCTATTAACTCATTAACTAGATATATATTAAATTTAATAGAATTAACTGTGATAACTCCATATGCCTCCATGTGTATTCATCGTACCTAACCATCCTTTGTTTATGCTTGCTCACCGCAACATGATAGTCAGTTTCCAGAAAACACTAAATAGTGACATTAGAAAGCACACAAATAATACTGGAGATGCTTAGTATGTTCAAGACCCTTGGTTGATGAACAATACACTGTATTAAGATAATCTGTATGGAATATTTTATGATAATACCCCATAGTTTTTTTTAACTTAATTTAATTACAGTCTCAAATGTCTTCGAAGTGATTTATGGTAATGAGTGTCTTTAAATTATCTTGCACTGAATGATTCCACTAAGCCAAACATCATATGAATAACTGTGATGACTGTGTTTGTCAATTTGAAACATTGAATCATCCACAAAGAGAGTTTCTGTGAGTGTTTGTCTATGCTGTGGTGGCATGTAGGCACATCACTAGGGTATTGTTTTAATTAATTGAAGAGGAAAATCCTAGTCCAGGGCAAAACCATTCTTGAGGCAGGAGATACTGGACTGCTTAAGAGTAGACAAAACAAGGTAAGTATAAGCAAACAACCAAGTGAGTATGCTTGTATTCATTTCTGTTCTTGACTATGGCTGTAAGCAGATATTTCAAGCTCGTTTTCCTGTGAGTTTCCTGCTATAATCTACTATAACCTTGAATTCTCAGCTAAATAAACCCTTTTTCTTGTAAGTTGTATTTTGTCCAGATATTTTATAACAACAACAGAAATTATACTATAACAGTATCTACAGAAAAAAAGGAGTAGTCCTTATTTGGAAGCAAATCTAAAGTTTAAGATAAAGCCAGATTTGTGGTACATGCCTGTAATCCCTTTGTTCATGAAACTGAGGGAAAAAGAGCAGTAATTTAAAACCAGCATGAATGAAAGAGTGACATTGTCTCAATATCACAAAATGATAACAAAAATAAATTTCAAATCAAAGAAACAGGCAGGTTGTGGTGGCATGCACTTCTAATCCCAGCACTTGGGAGGCAGATACAAGCAGATCTCTGAAGGCATAAGACATAAACAATGCCACACCAGTTTGGAATTATGATTAATAGGGTAGTATTTATTTAAAGGGGGAAAAAACTTACAGATCACCGTCAGCCCTCTGCACAACCAGGAAGGGAGTCTAGTCACCAGCAGAGCAGGAAGTGAAGAGAGAGAGAGGAGAGGGAAGTGGCCGCTTTTTTTTAAAGGGAGAGAGACCACGCCCCAATGGGCTAGTATCTCAGTGGCGATAGGCTGGAGGAGTGGGAGGACCTCCCGCAACACCTCCCCCTTTTGTTTAAATAAGAGAGTTCAAAACCTACTACAAAATTATATACAATAAGTACAAATATACTATTCTAACTAGATTAGGTCTTGTATAATAAATAACTTGGCCAAGTCATGGGAGAAAGTAACTACATTTATATAGTCTTCAACCACATCAAAGATCTGAGAAGGGAAATAATGTTATCTGGGTAATTAGGAAGTTTAGTAAAACAACTTCCGAAACATGCAACAAATCACAGAGACAACTAGCTACCTGGGCAATCACCCAAAGTCACATTAGCAGCGTTGAAGCAACCAACTTTGGCTAAGGCCTAACATAACTGACATACCATTTTCAAAGGCAAGCAACTTTTCAAAACTATCTTA
>NW_004949132.1:2014573-2015848 GCF_000317375.1 Microtus ochrogaster
AATAAAAAATAAAAACAAAATCAAACAAACAAAAACAAGGAAACATGTTTGTTTTATTCATTAGTATGATTATGCTGACTATATTTATATTTTATTTTCATTTTTGTCTTTAGAAACTCAGTTTTCAGGGCTGGAGAAACGGCTCAGTGGTTAAGAACATAGCCTGCTCTTCCAAAGGTCCTGAGTTCAATTCCTGGCAACCACATGGTGGCTCACAACCATCTGTAATTAGGTCTGGTGCCCTCTTCTTGCCTGCAGACATACACACCGACAGAATATTATATACATAATAAATAAACAAATGTTTTAAAAAAAGAACTCTGTTTTTTTTTTTAAAAGAAACTCAGTTTTCTAGTCTTCATGGACATCTGAACAAACGAAAAGAGTATTAGTAAAAAAGATGTATCACTTAAGTATTTTCAATTGGTCTTTCCTAGAACTTTACTAAAAACCTTAGTTCTGGGCTGGGATCAAGTTATGTCTGAAAATGGCAATTCTTTGTTAATGAAACATAATGTTATTAACAACATAATCAAAACCTATAAAGTTGAAATTCTAGTCAATCAATTCTCCCCATTTTGTCATGCTGGGCAGTAGGAAGAATTTCATCAAAATAGGGATTTTAAACTTTGATTATGTCCATGTAGAAATCAGATTTGTCATAAATAAAAGACAGTAATCACTTTCTGGAAATGTTCACAGAGGTCAACAGTTGAATTTAATATTCTTTGTCATCAGTAGTATCATTATTAATGTATTCATGTCCTTTAGACTTCCTGATCTCTGTTATTCATTCTTAGATATCCTTACCAATGACAACATCAGGTATTGGTGAGCTCTTACTTTGAACCCCCTGCCTGTGTGTGAGAGTGTATGTGTTCATTTCAAGTTTTTGTTTTACTTTTTAAATTTTGAGATTATAATATAATTGCAATTTTTAATTTCCTCCCTTCAACCACCTCATATACCCCTCCTTGCTATATTTCAAATAATTGGCTTTTTTCATTGTTGTTATATATGTAAATGTAATATGCTCAGTCTTTATAATGTTACTTAAATATGAGATTAAGAGCACTGGCTGATCTTCCGGAGGTCCTGAGTTCAAATCCCAGCAGCCACATCTATTATACCTTTCATTGAATATATCTATCATGCCTTTCATTGAATATATGCATGTCTATATATGTCTATATGATTAATGTTTAAGTTTTTCACAATAAACAATGAGTTTTTCCTGCAGTGACATTTGAAGTTTCCAGAAAGAAGATGGGGCCC
>NW_004949132.1:2016459-2023746 GCF_000317375.1 Microtus ochrogaster
GTATAAATTTACCATAGTGCAGTGTACATTTGTACCTCTGATTAAGATACTTATATTGTTTATATATTGATATATATTTTCCATATTGCATTGTATATTTGTACATTGTTTATATTTGGAGATCATATTGTCCTCATTTATTGCATAGTTGTTCATTGTCTCATTCTTTAAGTTAGATAGGTATTGAGAATTATATAGATCAATAGTCATCTAAGTTTGCCATTTATAATTAGACTAATCAGGTTCTTTAGATACATAGAGATTATATTCAGTATAGATAGATAATCTTCAACCTCTTTAAAGAACTGGAGAAAATGGCCTTTAATCTAACTCAGAATTTCGTGGTAGTGAGACACAATTGCTCCTGGCAACACTGCTCTCTTCCCGAGAGAATGTTGAGCACCAAAGACACTCCATCTGGAGCCTTTCTTTTTGGCAGAACTTGCCTTTGGGCAAAGAAATGCCCATGCCTCAACCACTGACAGAGATAAAACAGGACTGTCATATCCTGCCAAGACAGGGTAAGATAGTTTTGAAAAGTTGCTTGCCTTTGAAAATGGTATGTCAGTTATGTTAGGCCTTAGCCAAAGTTGGTTGCTTCAATGCTGAAAACGTGACCTTGGGTGATTGCCCAGGTAGCTAGTTGTCTCTGTGATTTGTTGCATAACAGTATTTTCCTTCTCAGATCTTCCATGGGGTTGATGACTTGGCCAAGTTATTTATTATATAAGACTTAAGCTAGTTAGAATAGGATATTTGTACTTATTGTATGTAATTTCATAGTAGGTTTAGAACTCTCTTACCTAAACCAAAGGGGGAGGTGTTGCAGGAGCTATTCCAGCCAATACCTGCTGAGATACCAGCCCACTGGGGCGTGGTCTCTCTCCCTTTAAAAAAAGCTACCACTTCCCTCTGCTGTCACTCTGGCTTCGGGCTCCTTCGGCACTAGGCTTCCTTCCTGATTGAGCAGAGGGCTGTTGTCTGAGACAGTGATCTGTAAGTTTTTCCCCTTTAAATAAATAGTTTCTCTATTGGTCATAATTCCAAACTGGTGTGGGATTGTTTGTGACTTATGCCTTCAGATAAGGATTTGATATTGAATAACCAGTTTGTGTGTTCTTTCATAGAGAAGATTATTTTTCCATGTCTCAGCTTTCCTTAGTAGCTTGTAGTTCCTTGTGTTAGATTGAAGCCTCATGGGCCTTTTCTCTTCAATTTTGGCATGTCCATTGGTGTTATTGTTTGGTTCCTATTTGGGGAGTCATGTTGGTAAGATTTTATGGGTGTAACTTCTGACATTAACTAAGAGACACGATTTCACAGCCAACTCCCTGATCTTCAAGCCCTTACAACCTTTCTGGCTCCTCTTCTGCAATAGTTTCAAGTGCTTTGTGGATGTGTCCACTGGGACTGGGATCCACATGTCTGTATTTATATTGTTATTTTTTTCTGTGTTGTCTCTTCCTGTTGAAAAACAAGTTTTCTTGAAGATCATATTTATCTGTTCATATAATGGCAAATATTTAGACTATTGTTTGCTAGTGGTTATGATGGTATAGGAAAATTTTCATTGTAGGAACTGGTCTGAATGCTTCCTCTTTGAGGATTAGCTCAGTTGATACCATAAGGGACGTGCAGACTTGCAAAAGAGGTAGGCAATCAACAGTCCTACTCAGTTAGTGAAACACAGCAATGAATAGCATGCCAAGATAAACCTAAGGGTGAAGTAGTGACACACATACCCTGTGAGGAACCAATAGCTCTTTAATTGCATGTAGGACCTCTTCAACAAGAGAGAAACCTTGCCTGGTGCTGAAAACACAGCTAACTTTCTCAGTGCTAGTGAAGTCATAGATACCAATTGTTTCTTATGGATTTCTTTATTTTTCCTCTATACTTCTTCTTTACTTCTATCCTTTACTCCCTTCCTTTCTTTCTTCATTATTTGCTTCTGTCCTTTCTTCCTTCCTCTTTTCCTTCCTTAGGGAAGCAGTCATGTAGAAAAAGTAACACATCATTGAATTAGAAACTCACTTCCAGCCTCTAGTTATTTATGTACCTTTGACAAAGAATTTGAAAGGATCTCAGTGAACAATACTTTCTAAAAGTTATGAAATAAAATATTTTTGATTATTTAACATAACTAAGACTATTAGCATCACTGAACATACATGTTCATTATACTTATGATATAAATTTAAGACTGTGTGGAGTGTTAGCAAATATGTCAGGATAAAGGATACATACCTCATTCTCCAGTAATATGTCCATATAGTTTACCGATAAGTTTGCCAGGGAATTGAGAAAATCAAAATAATTAGGTTGTTGTTCTCCAGGCTGTTTTATCAATTTTTTTGAGTTAATGACCGGACCATTGGTAGAGAAATTATAAAAGAATTATGATTGTGCACATAGAAACCAGAGGGTTTTTTTTGTATTTCAATAAACATTTACCCAAATCAAAGCAAAGTAATAGCTCTGCAGTCCCCATGCTCCTTCAGTTATAACTATTTTCTTCCAGCCTCAAGAGACTAGGCAGAAATCTTTACAAATGAAATCAGTTCTTTTTGTATGACAGAAAACAGTGTCCTGTACTTTTCAAGTTTTATAAAGATAATTTGTTAAGCATCAAAACTTGTGCAGTTGATCACCTAGATTAGTCCGTGCAAAAAAAAATGGCCTACAAAAATAAACATAAGCCTTTTATATATGATTTCTTTCTTCTATTAATACATTTTGATTATTTTATTTTCAATTCAAAAATATTGTAATGATACATATGATAATTCTAAAATCTCATGAAATTGATCCTGTAGAGAGCATTTTAAATATTTCTGAATGGATATTTAAAAATCTCAGAAAGCCAGAATACACATGGCCTTTACCCATTTGCAAATGACCTATTCATATCTCTTCTGCAAGAATCAGCTTATGCTTCCATTTGATGCATTGTTCTTTAGCGAAATTAGAAATGCTGGCTTTGACTTTTATAAGTGAGAAGATCTTAATAAAGAGCATAACCATCAGAGAAAAGAAAATGTCTAAATGCAAACTTTTGATTAAAATATTTTCCAACTGATACCTACTAGTACAGTACTTTATTTTTAATAATATATTACATAAAATAATTCAGAAAGAACTTTCTCTTTCTGAGTATAGTGGCCACCCAGTTATTGCACATAATAAATTACCTCATAAATTCTATAAAAATAGATTAACAACTTGTATTGATAAAAGAAATAGCATTTATATTTGGTATAATTTGCACAATGTAACTATTTTATATAATATCAAACATGATGTCAAAAACAGGTTGGTTTTCTCACAAAATATTATAATAGTCTTTAAGCATGAGTCTATTAGCAATAGAGATGATCTCTCATGTATCAGAGTTCACCTTACAAGCTTTTGATAGTGCCATGATGTAGCACTATTTCTCTCTGATCTTTATAATAAAAAACCCAGAGTCAGATATTAGGAGGTGAAAGATGAAAGACCAGAAAGCAGAGCTTCTAGCCACTAGTTCTTACCTCTATGAAATCCTCAGAATGAGTCCTCAGAGTGCCTTGAGTTCCTTTCTCCTCTGGCCTTATATTCCTCTCTCTTCCTAGCCGTATCCCTTCCTGTCTCTATCTCCCTAGTGCTGGGATTAAAAACCTGTGACTCCCTAGTACTGGGATCAAGGGTGTGGGCCACCACTGCAAGGCTCTGCTTGTCTTTTAGACTCATTCAACCTAGTGTAGCCCAGGGTGTCCTTGAACATACATGAGATCCATCTCCTTCTGCCTCCTGAGTGCTGGGATAAAAGTTGTGTGCCACCACTGACTGTTCTCTATGGTTAACTAGTTGCTAGCTCTATACACTGATATTCAGGCAAGTTTTATTTGTTAGATAACGAATAAAATAAATCAGCACATAATAACAAGAGGCATGAATTCAAAACTGCCCTTGAAAATTTGAATTTTTACCTATACCTAAGACATTAATATGTAGTATAGTATTCCCTCAATAGGCTGATTAGTAGGGTCAAGACATATGCCTCAGGCAGTCACAAAAATCACAGGTATAAATATTTGTTTATCATATACTGTATTGCTAGTATTTTTTCTTGAAATATTTATTTAGTTCATAAGCTGCATGAGCTATGCAATATTTTACTATAAGTTTTGTTACAGACAACTTTGCAAATTTACAGTGTAATATATATTTTCTGAACACATTTATATTAAAAATAAACTATACTGATATTTGTTAGCTTAGCTGTATTAAATGTATTTTCAATTTAAGCTGATTTCAGTTTATGATGGGCTTATTAGTATCCCTATTCATTAAAACCGAAAGAACAAACCCATTGTTCTTTGAAACATGAATAACAGATAAGCCACAAAATCTTCTGCCTGGTGAAAATTCTATCAGTAGTTAGCTGATGTTCTGAATCACAACTGTTTCCTCATCAAATAATGCTCCCTAGGAAGGCATACAAGTGTTACAATCTAGATTATTGGCGTTTTCAAATTTTATGTAAAATTTGCTGTTCTCAACTTTGCCAACAAAGCCTGTATTACCTAGAAATATAACAATATAATGTGGACTGTTGCTCAAAACAAAATGAAATGCATAAAAAGTCATAGGTTGCTGCCACCTCAATGTTTCTTAATTTGCCTCTGTGCTATTCAACACAATTAACAAGATGATCTAGCTCGTTAGCACGTAGATATAATTGCAATGTCATCAACCATAAACCATTTCACCTGTTCAGAGATGGCCTCATGATTCTGCATATCCTTCTCATAACTATTCTGTATTCTTCATATTTAACTCAAATATTGCGCTCTTTGGGAAGACTTTTGGGAATCCAAAACTATGCCAAAGTCCCTGAGGCACCTAAATTGTCGTTCTGCTATTTTTGATATTGGGATTTATAAGCCATGCAGAACACTGTGTGGCTTCTTTTTTCCCTTATGTCTGACATTTGTGGTATTTCACAATATCTGGAATGGAAAAATAGAGAAAAAATTAAGACAGAATGTGTGAATGGTGTTCCTCCTTAAAACATTTCAGATGTTTTTTTTAAAATGCATGAATGTACAACTAATAAAATTGCTACAAAATCGTGTTTATTATTCAGCTTCAATAAAGCTGATTCCTACTGTTAAACAGGATGATACACCAAGAGCTATTTAGCCATTTCCCATGACTGTCTCAGGAGGAGTGGTTGGGGCCACCTTCCTTTCTGGGAATCAGTGGGAATATTTCAGTTAAGTCAGATGGCCTCAGATGAAACATGACGTTTTCTACTTAGCAATTTTTATGACATGGAGACTTGTTGCCTTATATCTCTAGGCATCTGTTTCCTCATTTTTGACACATAATATTTATGTATCTTTAATATCTATATGCATACCCCTTTTCACTTTTTATACAATATATTCTTAATGTGGTTTCCCTCCCCAAATGCCTCCCAGATTCTCTCCACTTCTCCAACCACACAAATACACATTCTTTTTACTTTCATTAATATTTGAGCAGATCACTAAAAATTTAACAATAGTAAAATAAAATGAGATAAAATAAAAACAGAATAGGTTTAAAAAACAATAATAAAGAGGAAAGAAAAAGCTCAAGAGACATATGAAAGTGTACAAACATATTGCACATATTGAAATATCATGAAACACAAAATTAGAAATTATAATATATTTACAGAGGACTTGCAAAGGACAAAGAAAAGCGCTGGCAAAGCGTTATGATACAAACCACTTCCATCATATTTCTTATTGAAATTTTCAGAAGAGTTACCGTTGTACAAGACCAATGTTGGAATTTTCCTTAAATTTACACAAGAACAATTATGGGAAAAGTAGTCGTGACCATTTGTCTATGATCACATTTCATTGGTATCTCACAGAATAAAAGCATAGATAGGCATGGTAGCTCTTTCCTATTTACTTACTTTACACACGATCCTTAATTTTTATGTGAAAATAGATTTAATATGCACTAGAATTTAAATTTTGCATATGCACGGTAATTGCATGCTTAAAAGAACTGCTATAACTATGTGCTTATTCTAAATCTTGCTATATCAATATTCTGTTGACTTTTAATTTTTAATTCTACTGTACTTTAGATTCTCTCTGTAGCTTGACTGGTCTTTACATGTAGCTTTTTTGCCAGGACATTATTATTACTAATAATACCATTCTGTAAGGCAGCAGACAAAAGTATTTTAGAATCTACATTTCCACACAAAGAACACTTTTACATATAACTATCTCATATACAATATTAAGTCACTAGTCATAAGCTTAAACAATGAAACACAAAAGATGATTTCCTTACATTTAGATGTATTACCTGCATAAGCTAGTAGTGAATATCCACCTTTGTTGAAAGTGTATTACAAAGCCCAGAGCCCAGAGCCCCTGGCATTCTGAGGCAGAGAAGATAGCAGAAAAGTACAGGGAGGCCTGACTGTAGATGGATTGTAAGTGTGCTAAACTTCAAGTGGCTTACATGAAGTATGCTGCAGTCTTCCAAGAATTAAATAGCTGTAAGAAGCAAGTATTGTATCCTTTCTGCTTGAACTTCTAGCTACATGGTATAATTTAATCATGAAGGAAATCTTGAAGTCTTTGGCAAATTTAATTATGTTTAGTTAAATATAGTGTAGTTATTTTGTCCATAATCAGGATAGAAATGAAACCTAGAGTTAGAAAATAAAGTAGCTTCTCTTACAGGCATGAGAAATGCCAATCTATATTCTCTACATGGATACTCCCTAGTCAGTGATGAGCATTGCCTGAATGCACAAAAGCACATTTCAACAGTGAATTTACAAAGACCTCTTTTCCATAAAGAGCAGCAGCAATTCATCTGTTTGACAGATGCTTTGTAATTGTATAAAGCACTCATGATTCTCAAAATGTTATGGAGAATTTAATCTTCCCATACCTGATAGTATTTAGTCTACTGCAGGGGCTTAGTGCATGCCAAGATGTAAAGTGAGGGCAAATCATTTTATCATCTGTTCAACTTTCTTTTCATTCTATGCTTGGTCCATCTCATCAAACTCAAATAAATATAGTCCTAAAACTTAAAAATGACTCCAGCTTTTTGTTAAATAACAATACCTTCTGGGAACATGACTAGTGAATACTGTTGACAACTATTTACTTTGAACACAAACTAACATTGATTTTATTTTAATTGTTTGTCTATAGTTTTGCTTTTGTACCTTCCTCTTATTTCAAGGGATAGATTGTAGAGAGACCCCGCCTTTTGGGG
>NW_004949132.1:2024046-2025468 GCF_000317375.1 Microtus ochrogaster
TGGACTGCAAAGATTAATAGAAATGGGTTAGATTAATATGTAAGAGCTAGCCAATAAGAGGTTGGAACTATTGGGGCCAGGCAGTGTTTAAAAGAATACAGTTTCCGTGTAATTATTTCGGATATTAAGCTAGCCATGTGGGCGGCAGGGTGCTGGGGACGCAGCTCCGCCGCTCTTAATTCAACAATAGATATTTGTTAGCAAATTATATATGCAATACTATATTGTAATTTGTCAGATAAAAATGGTAGTCACACATATTTATTGCACTAAGTTTAGAGAGCACACTGGTAGTCTTCACAATTGGAGTACAGACTATTTAAAACTCTTTATAATAGCATACCTTTAACAAACCTTGATATGTTGAAATGAATGACATTTCCTCCTACACTACTGGTTATTTATTTGAACAATGTGTTAGTACTTTGCTGTGGATCTTTTTTTTTATTTTCTTTTAAACAGGACAGCTTCAATATTTATCATTGCTGAAAGAATATTCTATAAATCATGATGTGGGAGGGTCTTCAATTTGTTTCATTGGTTAATAAATAAACTGGCTTGGCCCTTTGATAGGACAGAAAATTAGGTCAGCAGAGTAAACAGAACAGGATGCTGGGTAGAAGGTAGTGAGGTCAGATACCATGAAGCTCCAGCCCAAGATGGACGTACACTAGAATCTTTCCCGGTAAGCCACCACTTCGTGGTGCTACACAGATTATTAGAAATGGGTAAGTCAAGATATGAGAGTTAGCCAAGAAAAGGTGGAAACTAATGGGCCAAGCAGTGTTTAAAAGAATACAGTTTCTGTGTAATTATTTTGGGTAAAGCTAGCTGGGTGGCGTTAAGCAGCCCGCCGCTCCTTCTACAAAATCAGGTGAAAAATTGCTCTGAAAATTCCTTTTAGAATGTGTTTTCAAACGAGTTTCAAAATGTGTTTTCTATAAGATTACTTTCCATTTTGCAATTTGCTCTATGTCTAGAATCTGTAAACAGAGAATTAATGAAATATCTTACCCAGAGATTTTTAATGAATGAATTGATTGGTGGAGCTTCTGTAACAAGTATTTTCTATGTACCATTGATCTTACTGTCAAAATTATGCTATGGGCAAGATTTATATTTGTCCAGCAAAGTAATATTGCTCTTTGAGCATCTATATCCTCACCTTTTAAGAAGTTACCAGTAAGTGATACTGATGGTCCAAAAAGTTAATTGAAATATCAGCATTTTGCTCCACTACTAATCAATGATGTCCATTAATTCTATTTTCATGAATGTTTGGGCTCTCCAAGAAACAAATATACTCATTAAAGTAATTGCATTCTTTTTTTACATTCCATATTAACATAGATTATGTATTCAGAATAGAGTGTAGATAGTATTGGTGTGGGATCATGATCTGTATTCTGTCAATTATATTTT
>NW_004949132.1:2029421-2035203 GCF_000317375.1 Microtus ochrogaster
CCTTAGTGTAGGAGCAGAAAACTGTTCCTGAGCAAAGGACCTTGCAGAAAACTAAGACTGGGGGGGGCGTCGTGTGTAAGAAAGACAGCCCTGCAGAAGGAGCTGGGGGAGGGGGGTTTGTGCTCTCTTCCCGGACAATCCGCCCCTGGATAGCACACACTCACCCATCCAGATGGGATTCCTCAGCAACTAAACAGGGCCGCGAGGTAGCCCAATGATCCAGGGACAAAAGGATGAATGGAGCAAGGGGGGGGCGGTATCCAGAAGAGCACAGGAGGACTGGCGCACAAGCTGAAGGTGCCCAGGCTCCCTTACAGGGGACCCTGAGGCCTGCCCGGTAGGCAGGCACTCACTGCTCTGGGTGGGTAGGCTTAGTGTAGGAGATTAAAACTGTTCTTGAGCACTGGTCCTAGCATACATCAGGGCAGTGTTGGGGAGGGGTGCTGGGGGGCTGGGCCGTGCAAAAGAAAGACAGCCCTGCAGAAGGAGCTGGAGGAGGGGGGTTTGTGCTCTCTTCCAGGACAATCCGCCCCTGGATAGCACACACTCACCTGTCCAGATGGGATTCCTCAGCAATTAAACAGGGCTGCGAGGTAGCCCAATGATCCGGGGACAAAAGGATATGTCAATTATATTTTAAATAAACGCTGATTGGCCAGTTGCCATGCAGATAGTATAGGCAGAACAACCAGACAGGAAGTAGAAGTATGTCAAGGAGAACAGGAAAATTCTGGGAAGAAGGAAGCCCATTCCTCTGCATTTGTGAGCCAGCCACAGAAGCAAGATGTGATTGCCTCAAAGAAAAAGGTGCTGAGCCATGTGGATAATAGAGACAAGAATAATGGGTTAATATACACTATAAGAGCTAATCGAAGTTTGAGCTAATGGGCCAATCAGTTTATAGTTAATATAGACCTCTGTGTGATTTCTTTGGGACTTAAGGACTGCAGGAACTGGACAGTACAGAAAACCGGACAACATAGTATTTGGGAGATGATTAAGATATTTGGGTTCTAATCCTATACCTAACATTAAATAGCTTCAGATCTTGGGCAAATTTTATATCTTCAGACCTTGTTTAATAGCATGTCAGACTATAGTACGGTTTATTTTTGTTCTGTTTTTCAAGACCTGGTTTCTCTGTGTAGCTTTGGAGCCTATTCTGGAACTCACTCTGTAGAACACACTAGCCTCAAACTCACAGATCTTCCTGCCTTTGCCTCCCAAGTGCTGGGATTAGAGGCATGTGATGCCACCGCCCATCTTAGCACAGTTTCTTAAAAGGTACATTAATAAAGCCAGAGTTGCAGATTAAAATTTTATCATTGCCACTTACCACATTGTGCACTCTCCCCAGTACAAAGAATAATTCTAATAGGATTAGAGAAGGATAAAGTTTATTAAGGAAAATGATTTTAGAGTATAGCATAGATAAATATTAGCTGTACTAATGTTATCATTGACTAAATATTAACTGTACTAATCTAGAAAATTGATCCATAAACCAAATCTGGTTTCAAATCTTCCAATTCTGTACTTCAGCTTGTATGATTAGGCATAACCTCCTTGGGAATAATACCTCTTTCAAAGTGATTTTCCAAAGCACTAGTACAGCATTGCTCTAAACTGTTTTAGGAATCAAAGTAATCAGCTAAAACCTATATTATAGAAAGAAAAAACTCAATTTTCCATTACCAGCCATTGCTAGAAAGTTTTCCAATATCAGTTTTTTCAAAACTATGGAGCTTAAAGAAAAATATGTAAGGTATCATTGTCAGCAAAGATGAACTATTTGAAGCTGTTGACTGACTTTTAGATTCTGGTTCCCAATTGGAGATTGACAATATATCATAAATTAAAGTTAGAGTAAGTGAAAGAGGTGGTTTAAAATGAAGTGGTAGGTACATTTATTAAATTATTTAGGCAGTTCAAAAATGGAAGATAATTACATTGAGAAAACAATCTGCAAAACCAATACTTAGCAATTCTGACATTTAAAACTCACCTTGTCGTCCATTTACAATTACAATTGCTTCATGTTTTCTTAAAACTTAAAAGTCTTTTTACCTTGTTAGTAGAAGATACTGTATCTTATGAAAAGGAATGTTAAAGATGACAGCCTTACAATGCAGTGTTTTCTCCAAAGGACAAGGAACAGAGGACCTAGATGTTTGAGTCAAAGCAGAGCAGATGACCATTATTTATAGTTAAAGTTGTTAAATATAGTTTAATATTGATCTTTGATTCTTTGATCTTCTATAAAAAGAGAAAAGGAATGTTAAAAGAAAAAAATGAAAGGAATGATTGTAAAGTTTACGTAAATACTAAGTTCACTCAGAACTCACTCATAATAACTAAGATACATGCCTCACTGCAATTCCACATTACAATTATAATTCCCTACAAATATGACTATCTCCTTAATGGACAAGAGCTTTTTTTGGAACAAAGACTGTATGTTACTGTCATTTGAATCATCAAAGTCTAGTACTTTACCTGGTGCATAGAAGTTGCTTAAAAAATGTAATAAGTGACTGAATAGAAATAGGGAGAAAAAAGGAATTATCTCAATGTTACTATTCATGGCTCCAACAGGAAACATCAATTAGGAGCTTTTACTTAGGTTCTCTTTTATTTTTTTCTTGCTTAGCAATTATCTGACTATTATCAGAAAGGGATGGATGAGCAGCTGCTGTCGATTCTTAGGATTACAAAAAGTAACTTTGCTGGAGACAGCTTAGCAAGCTGGAGCTATCAAAAATGTTGTTTGATGCCTGAATAAAACCACATAGATATGTTTCTGACAGTTTATTTTCATTCCTTTCTCAGTGAAACATAATGGAATAACGAAATGACTGATACCTATTAGTTATGACAGGTTTTGCTGTAGAATTACATTTGTCTACTCTTATATTCTAGGACTCTGAGACTTTTGTGAGATAGAAAAATGCAAAATGAGTTCAAAGAAGGACACACCAAACAGTGGTCCTAAGTGGTCTGTCCCTGTATATTATGTGCTGGGAGCCGATTTGAATAGCTGCCATTACAAGATGGCATTTGGCCCCAGCCTCGCTTGATAGATAACTCCATATTAGGGTTGCAGTTCTTCCACCGGAAAACAGGGTGAGTTGTTGTGATCTAGCTGCCCACACTTCCCCTGACCAACAGGGGAACATCCTGGTCTGTAACTGACAGGAATGTTCCCCTGCTTTCTTTCCTGCCGGTGGGTCTCCAGAAAAGCAGTTAAAGTATCAAAGTATCAAAAGTTGCTAGGCAGACTCCCTATATAAGCAGCTATAGTTCAGGGCTCCGGGCCCCTTGCTTTCTGCTCTCCCTACAACCAAGAGGCTCCAATAAAGCGTGATTTGAGAAGAATCCTCGTCTGGTGGCTGTTCCTTCCTGCTGGTCAGAAAGTTCGCCGCAATTATGTCTGCCTCTATAGTACTTTTCTTATCACTTGCGACCAAGCACTTTAAAAGAAGCTATTTAAGAGAGGAAGGGTATACTCAGGAAATGCATTCCACCATGAAGGGACAAGCATGACAGCAGGAAACACAGGCAACTAGTCACTTGCATCTTCAGTAGGAAGAAGAGAGGGAATAAAAAGAGATGCTGAACTAGAAAACCTCCAGGAAGGCTCACTTGCTTAAGGGTCCTCTAACTTCTCAAACACCATCTGTGTTTAGACACATTATTCTATGCAGGGGTTTTCACAATCAAACCAATAGAGCCTATATATTTATCTACTTAATTGTTTTTGAGTTATTCCCTTCTATAGATAACTTGGATTCTAAGATGCACAGAGACAATGACAAGGGACTAAAACTATCCCTAAGTGACAGTGAACCTCAAATAACAAATCACCTCACGATAAGAACTACCCCTTAAAGTGAAATTACTTCATGATGTGAACTGAGGCTTCATCTCAACATAGAAGCTCAATTTTCCCTTCAAATGATATAACAGTAAAAATGCCTTCCACAGACTTACCTCTCAGGACAGGTTCTCAGGTAATGATGAGTCAAACATGACTTGAAAAAAATTTACTCTATTACCTACATGAGTCCCTCAAACCTCTTCTCTCTTCTCTACTCTAAACTCACTGAGCTTCTTTCAATATCTCAAAAGAGATCTGAGACCAACTAATTTGCTTATCTGGTCTTCTCGATATGGCCATGCTAATGAAAGCTCTTGTTCTCCCCTCACTGCTGTCTTACCCAAGGACACATTGCTTGTTAGCATTACTCTATACATGAATTATTGTTTTGTAATATAACTTGTCAATACTTCATATAGGTTTCAAGGATGAAACTACATTTTTTAATTGGATTGATGTTAACCAGTTCTCCAGAAAGCTTACACCAAACCAGATAATGAAAAATATATGAAATAATGACTACTGTAATATATGTAATATTAATCCCATTTTAAGGGCAGCTATTGTGTAGATTTGACAAATATTTTAAGTACTTGGTTCAAGCTGAAGATCAGAAAAGCAACGTAGAAAAGTCACTAGAAAGTTCTTACCTCTATCAAGGTTCAGACAAAGAATGTATAAAATTTAATTATTGTTTAATTTATCTAAAAGTTTATATGTATAGGTTGTTTGCCTGCATGTGCATTTATGTACCACATGTGAGCCTGGGTACCACAGAGGTCACAAAAGGGTATTGGATCTCCGGAAACTGGATTCAGATGGTTGGGAGACAGTGTTGGGAACCCATATCCAGTCCTCTGTGAGAATAAGTCTTTTAACCCCTAAGCCACCTCATGAACCCCAAATAATGACTAAAATATAAGAGAGTATCACAAAGAGTATCAAGACAGATGATATGGCAAAGATTATCATTGCTAATATGATACCATACAGCTGATTTTGAAAATAATTTCACAGGATTTTTATTTATAGTAAGTTTCTATTTAGCTTTAAAAAAAATAATTTGAAGCACACACACAAATCCATTCCCTTAATCCAAACTGTTTCCAGGAAAATAAAACATCATGTCCACAAAATACTAATGCATATATGATATATGTTCATAAATAAATTATTCATGATAGCCTCAAACTGAAAGCAAATAAAATGATCATCAAAAGGTGATTGCATAAACAAATTATGATAGAGCTGAGCAATATGATACTACTTCATAAAACAAAACTAAAGTACTAGTATATGCGGCAACAAAGACTCTTATTTGACTAATTGAAGCAAAATGGATGTGAAAACTTAATATCATATAATACCAATTATAAGGTAACAAAAATAACATCATTGATAATTAGTTTTCAGGTATGGGAGTAAAGGCTTATTACTATAAGGAGAAATTAGGAAGCATTTTTTAGTGATGAAATAGTCTATGCATTGATTATAGTGATGGCTAAATTATTGCACTCTTTTTATTGCTCATTGAATGATAGAAGTTTTATATGTAATTTACATATCATAAAATCAGTTTTAAAATGCTTTCTAAAATGTTATCCCTTAACAAGCAGCTACGTTTTTTGCAAAGATGCACCAACAATTTTTATGTTGGTGAAAGTTGCAAAAACTAAAGTAAAATCATAGTCATTTTATATCATATACAAAATCATTATCCTCCATAAATATTTTGCTGTAAATTTATATTTTTATATGACTTTCTGAGTCGAGGATTGAAATATGAGAGTATTAGTTTTGTTGTCCATTGTGAAGAAACAACATGGATTGGAAGGGAGAGGTTGGGAACAAAATAGAGGGGATTTATGGCTAGAAACCAAATATGAGTGAGTACATCCCATGTTC
>NW_004949132.1:2036118-2036690 GCF_000317375.1 Microtus ochrogaster
GAGGGAAATGGGAGGCGGTGGCGGGGAGGAGGCAGAAATCCTTAATAAATAAATAAATTTAAAAAAAAGAAAAAAAATAGAGGGGATTGCTTGGCATATGCTAATGAATGTTACAATAACATTTGAATCCATATTAGACAAAAGATGATAGAAAAATAATAAAGAAAATTAAAAAAAGAAATGAAGTTATTTACTATACATTTAATTGACAATGCTTTCAAATTTGTTGGTCATTTGATTTTCAAAATAACCATGGATTAAATGAAATCATCAGCAGTCAAATATTTATAGTCGAAAAATGTACAGCACACAGAATTAGAACTCGTCCAAGATCAGAGTGGCACAGTTGAAAAATGCTTTCCTAAAGTTATTACCAAGCAGTAAAGGTGTTCAACAGTTGCTACCAGTAACACCATTTAATATTTCTTCATGTGCAATTTCTTCTTTTTTAACTAGGTGACTCACAGGTTCAAATAGAAAGTGGCAAATCCAATTTATTTTAAAATATTTCTAGATTTTATACGTAGGAATCTAGGCAAATAGCTTCCAATTGGTAAACATTTTTAAAAAAA
>NW_004949132.1:2040952-2042228 GCF_000317375.1 Microtus ochrogaster
GAGCAGGAAGTGAAGAGAGAGAGGAGAGGGAAGTGGCCGCTTTTTGAAAGGGAGAGAGACCACGCCCCAATTGGCTGCTATCTCAGCAGCTATAGGCTGGAGGAGCGGAAGGATCTCCCGCAACAATTATTACTTAGCAAAACCATTTGTAGATAACAGGAATGCACCTAAAGTGACAGGATAGGCAATAATACTTCTAAAAATAACATTCTTGACCCCCATCTATCGCAAGCCAGTGACCATGCAGCAGCAGCTTCTTAGCTGCTTTAGCAACAAACAGAGCCACAGGCTGCCCTGCAACTGGAGAAAGTAACAAACATAACAACAGGCCCCAGCAGTACTGAATGGAGGAAGAGAGGCCACCCCACCAGAGACACAGGCTCTACCTGTAACAATTGGAGGAAGAAATGGGTAGATGGTAATGTAAGAATATATTCGACAACATAAAGACCAATATGGCAACACCAGAAACTAATGATTCTACAACAGCAAAACCAGAACATGCCAATGCAGAAGAAGAAAATGACCTTAAAAATAAATTTATGAAGAGCAGTCAGAGGGAGGGACTGGGAGGAAAGAAGGGTGGGGAAACTGTGACCAGAAAGTAAAATAAATAAATAATTTTTTTTAAATGAAGGTTGGAGAGATAGTTCAGCTATTAAAGGCTAGGCTCATTACAAAACCATAAAAATGATAATGTCTCACTAGGCAGTTATGTCATTTTGTGGTACAAATGTTTATCTAATTTAGTTGTAATATTAGTTTGAGAATTCCTTAAGGAAATTGCATGTACTTTATTGAGGTGGGAGTCCCCTCTGTGTGTTGCTTGTATTGGTTAAGGAATAAAGAAACTGCCTTGGCCTGATAGGGCAGAACTTAGGTAGGCAGAGAAGACAGAACTGAATTCTGGGAGGAAGAAAGCAGAGTCAGAGAGACTCCATGGATCCTCCTGAGACAGATGCTGGGAATTTTAACCAGTAAGCCCCTGCTACGTGGCGATACACAGTTAACTTAAGATGTAAAAATTAGCCAATAAGAAACTAGAGCGAGCTCTCTCGGTGCCAGGAGAGCCAACATTGGGGTGAGTTTCTGACCCTGCCTCGCCAGCCTGGGACAGGGAACTCAGAAGTTCCTCAACCCCCTATCCTTCCTGGGCTCTCTGCAGGGCCTCTACTCCCTACATACTGTCTCTTTCTTCCTATCCCACCCAGCTTTCATCCAGAACCTTCCCCACTTCGGCTCCACTGTCCTCTTTCAACAAATAACATCACCCAGC
>NW_004949132.1:2046393-2048043 GCF_000317375.1 Microtus ochrogaster
GCTCCAATTACAACAAATAATAATAAATTAAGATCACTAAGAAATGAATCTACCTGTGTATTTAAAAGATAATTAGGTTATCCTCTTAGTCAATACCCACCATTCTATTCCTTTCTAAATAGCTAGATGTTTGCTTTCCAATGAAAAATCATACTAAAAATAAATGAAAAAAATAGTCACTAGAGTAGGGACTATAAATTACGTAAGATTTACTATCCCATCTTTTCCTTCCCTAAAACCAACATCATCTCTAAAATAACAGTTTGGAGGTAGATAATCTTTTACCTTTAAGGTCAAGTGTGCTAAATGTCACTGTAGACAATAAAAAATAGACAAGTAAAAATAAAAGTGTCCACCTAATAACATCTTAATGTATTTTTAAAATAGCTTCTTCACACATGGTGTTCTCATATTTATCTTAAATTGTGAAACTGAAAGTTACAGAGAAAAAATTAAATGTTCCAAAATATACATACATTTTAATGAGCTCTGTTTCTCATAAAACCAATAAAACAAACATTATGAAAAAGCAATGTATTAACAGTGCTTTAGAACTCTATTTAGAGAAATGTTGTCTATGATATTACACAGAAAGCAAAAGTGACTTTAGTGGCATTTAACTTTTATTTTAATAAATAAAACTTGCCTGAATATCAGAAAAGTAAAACAGCCACATTGCCCACTTTTATAGACCTAGCAGAAATAACACATACCTTTAATCCCAGAAGTAACATTAGCTTGCCATAGAAACCAGGGGCAATTAATTGTGCCTGCCTTTAATCCTATAATTAGAGTGGATTACAAAATTTGAGGAGACAGCTCTCAGTTCATTCTCATTCTTAGATTCCTGGAGGTCAGATGACCATATTTGTACTGAGGTTAAGGTAAGTGTCAGTGGCTGGCTGCTTTACTTTTCTGCCCTTCAGGTTGAAACCTAGTTTCTTTCTCAGTTTTTATTAATCATGTATCATTTGGTTCTCAACTTTTGGGGGCATGAATTTATAAAGAAGCCATTTGCCTGAGGCTTTTTAGTCACCAGGCTGGCCAAAGATGGGATAAGAAACATAGAGGGAGGCTTGTATTAATTGTACACTGTTTGGCCTATTAGCTCAGGCTTACTATTAACTAGCTTTTATAACTTAAATTAGCTCATAATTCTTATCTATGTTTAAATTCATGGCTTGGTATCTTTTCTCGGTGCAGCATTTTCATCTTGCTTCCTCTGAGTCTGGGTGGTGACTACAAACTTTGCTTTTCCTCTTCCCAGAATTCTCTTAGTCTGGTTGTCCCACCTATACTTCCTACCTGGCTACTGGTCAATCAGTTTTCGATTAAACCAATACAAGTAACACATTTTTACAGGGTACAAAATTATTAGACCATAGCATGACATAATCCCTCTCTATTAAATGTAAATATTAAGTAATTATATAAATATGCTTTTCAAAAATCAACCCATCAAATACATTTATCTTACTAAGTAAATGGAGGGTAAAACATTTTCATTTATTATCTAAGTTGTATTTGTTCTGAATATTTGGACTGATAGATTCTATAGTATCACACACTTCTAGGATAAAAAGCCCATTTTCTTATAGATAAGGAAAAACTTTGGTTCTAAGTAGAACTATCTTTCAACTCTTTTTTTTT
>NW_004949132.1:2048251-2050332 GCF_000317375.1 Microtus ochrogaster
AAGAGGGAGGGGGAGAGGAGGGGGGGAGGGTGGAAGGAGTGGGAGGCTGGGAGGAGGCGGAAATTTTTTTTTCTTTCTTAATAAAAAAAACAATAAAAAAATCATGTAGAATATTAAAACAAAACAAAACAAAAAAATAATCAGAGTCGATTCAAATGTAATAACAACAGCAGTCAATCTATATATCACAGCTGTCAAAAATTTTTCTCCAAAGACTTTTAATGTTTCTTGTTGGTCTATAAAAAGTCATCTTAATTACTTACATCTTATATCCTTGAAAAGAATCTTTGCATGGCACCTCATACAATCTCCTCACATGATGTTTCCATTTCTCTTTGAATTCTCAATCTAGTTTTAAACCATATATTAAATGAAACATTTTAGTGGTCAACATGTACTATTACATATTCTTTTTTTTATTAAAAATTTCCAACTACCTGCCTCCCTTTTTCCTCCCCCTCCCACTATTACATATTCTTGATTTGGTCAAATGTTACGGTGATTCTGTAGAGGGATTTTGGTGGTTTGAATGAGAATGGCCTCCAAAGGCTCTTATATTTGAATGTTTGGTCTCCAACTGGAACTCTTTGACAAGGATTAGGTGGTATGGGTTTGTGGGAGATGTGTTGCTGGCAGTGGGCCTCAGGCTTTTAAAAGCCCATGCCAGGCATAGTCTTTACCTGTGTATGTCTCTCCCCCAGTCATGTCTGTTAATCAGCATGTAAAACTTTCAGCTACTCTTCCATCAATATGCCTATTTGCCTTCTATCATGATGGTTATGGACTAACCCTCTAAAACTATAAATAAGTCCCCAATTAATGTTTTCATTCTTAAGATCAGCCTTAGTCATGATGTGTCTTTGCAGCAAAAATATCAGAGCTAAGACAGGACTATAGCTATTGTTGGGTATAACTCCTACAAATCCTTGTCTTCCATCTCTAGGCACTCAAAACACATTCCTCACCCTATCATATCTCCTTCAAATCACTTTCCCCAATACTTTGACAATACAGCAACTTAATGTATCCCAACAGTGTATTTTTCTTTCACTATTAGGACATGAATCACAAGTGTTACATATGTTAGGCACATACTTGAGCAGTGTCCTACATTCCAACTCCTATACCATGACACTCTTTTTATTTTATTTTTAAAAGCAATCTCGTGAATTTTTATCCCATTCTTAAAACCCTTTCAGGGAGTTACAAAGAAAACTTGAAACAAAAGCAGTATTCCTAAATCTCTTTGTGAAGATGCAGTGACTGTCCCTTAGGGAAGAGGAACATTATCTTGAGGTCTTATGCTGCCCATTCTTGCCACCTGGGCAGCTGAGAGAATGAATAAAATCAAGAAATGAAAACGAAAAAGCCTTATAAAAGGGAAGATTTGAATAGCTTCCAGGGACAGCAGAGAATTGTTATTCAAATGGAAGGATCTGCTTCAATCATCTGAGAAACTATTTTTTTGACAATAAGTATGAAACCTCACAGCAATTAAAGTTATCTTGCTAGCTTGCTCCATCAATGTTTCTTCCATTGTGTCTCTGCATTTACTATTCCAGTGGTATTCACTGTCAAGGACGAGTGATTACTGAAGCAGTCAGTGCAGTAAGAATCCCTTTCTCAGCCATGCAGAAACTCAGGACTATGTTTCTCTTTAAATAGAGAAAGTTTTGATATACATTAAGATAAACCAAAAATGAAAATAGATTTAACCAAGAAGAAACCAATAACTTTCTCTTTACCCTTCATTTCTCCTGCAGGTATAGTAACAGGGCTATGGAAAGAAGTAAATGTTCGATTCTTATTCTGATAAGGTAATAATGAATAATTTGCAGCTCAATAATTGAGGAATTGCTAAAGTCTTTGGTCACACAAAGTAAGAATATGTTTTTTCACTGTAATTTAAGCTTGAGGTCTATACATAGAGATGGTTTTGGTCACTTAGCAACAACAGAGTATGCAGCTTGAGCCCTATCTTCAGATATCTCCATGAGTTAAGTTTGTGCTATACCACTGTTGATGGAGGAAGGCCATTGGTTAATTAAATAAAGAAGCTGCTTGCCCTGATAGGTTAGAAC
>NW_004949132.1:2050882-2051862 GCF_000317375.1 Microtus ochrogaster
AGCTAAAGAGCCAAGCAGTATTTAAAAGAATTCAGTGTCCGTGTAATTATTTCGGGTAAAGCTAGCCGGAGGCAGCCGAAGTGGCGGGAAGCAGCCCGCGGCTCCTATTACTACACACTGTTCCTTCTGTAAGTTAATTATTTAATTTAATTAATTTTCCAGGCTCTAAAAGTAGAGGTGAAGGAAATGGCAGAGATTGGAAAAGAACAGAAAGACCACCACCAAGATAGGAAGTGACTAATTGTATTTATTAATTCATTCATTCATGTACTCATCAAACTCATATTGACTGTGTAATAAGTGACACACCAAGTATTAATTGTTAAGATATAAAAATACTTGGATATCCCCCATATATTATTTTTTTAAGGGTATAGGCATTTTCTTCATTTACTATGTAGTCTTTGTCTACATACAATGAACAACATTCTTAAGCAGATACCAAACACTAAAACGTACTGAAAGCAGAGAAATTTATAGAAAATGGGTAGTGCCCAAACTGGTATGAGTTAGGGTGGGCTTGGAAAGTAGAGAGTTAGTTAGGGAAGATTTGGAATGCGGATCATTTTAATAGTGGCCACACAGAATATGCAGAGAGTATATTAATAGAACATGTTTATGAAATGTCATCTGGTTTGTTATTCCTCAAGCATCACATATTCTGTGCTTTCATCATATAAGCCAAATTAAAATTATGTATATACTGTCAGCCATACAAAGTAACCACGGAATAGTTTTTAGTATGATAAAATTAGGTTCAGTCTAAATGAAATCCAACTGCAGATGAATGGGAATTTTAATGACTTTTAGAACAAAATGAAATCAGACTACTGACTTTTATTTTCCACAAGTGCACTAACATGGACATGGTTTTCAGAATACAAAGAAGGGGAAAAAAGCATTCAGTATTTGTTTTCAAACCATGGTCAAGAGTTAGTCTAGGCTTTTGCTCAGCTCTTTAAATTTTTTTCTTTTTTTTT
>NW_004949132.1:2058019-2087290 GCF_000317375.1 Microtus ochrogaster
GTCGGCTCCCCTGGCGCCAAAAGATCAGGTCTCCTTGCTGGATGCTTAGCCCAATGTTGGCTCCCCTGGCGCCAAAAGATCAGGTCTCCTTGCTGGATGCTTAGCTCATAAATAAAGAGCCTACCTTGCTTGGTGAAGACAGGCTATAGGAACAAAGGAACTCCTGCCCGCTTGGGTGCCCTGAGGATTCCGACCCAGTGCCTGTCTGGACTGTGTTATGCTATGAGTCAAAAGGGGACAGTGAGGCCGAAGTGGGGAGGGTTCTGGATGAATGGTGGGTGAGATAGGAAGAAAGATGCAGTATGCAGGGAGTAGAGGCCCTTCAGAGAGCCCAGGAAGGATAGGGGGTTGAGGAACTTCTGAGTTCCCTGTCCGGGCTGCAGCCACGGGGTCAGACACTCACCCAGATCAGGTCTCCTTGCTGGATGCTTAGCTCATAAACAAAGAGCCTACCTTGCTTGGTGCAGGCAGGCTATAGGAACAAAGGAACTCCTGCCCGCTTGGGTGCCCCAGCTCTTTAAATTTTTGTGGTGCTATTTTTCCTGGAATAGCTTAAAAGCAGTTAACTGTGTTGGAGACTTTGGAGTTAATTTTAATTTTGGCTATTGTTTGGAAAATATGGGCTGTCTGTGGAGATATGAAGTATAGTTTTCCCATACAACAGATGTTTATTTTGTATTGAAAATATGCTGCTGTACTTGTTTTATACCATTTTTAAACCTGTGGTGGTATTAATGGAAAATTCAGGGATTAAAATACCATGTAATATCAAAAATAGAGTTGATCATCCTCAGGACTACAATGAATGGTGGTATATTAATAACAGTCTTTTTTCTTGTCTATGCTATAAAATGAAACTTTCTATGTTTGAATCCCACTACTAACAAAACATGCTGAATTATGTATTAAAAATATATAAGATATCAAAAATCATAGCCACAAATACTTCATCTTCTCCAATCGTATAAGAAAAATAAGAATCATTGTGAGTTTGGTATTTTGAGTTGTTTTCTTAACCAAAGCATGAATCTTCTTTGACTACTCTATTCCCTCTGATATTTCTTGCCAATGAAATGTGTTTATAGGTAAAGAGAAATTAAATTGAATTAACATCGTTTTCTGTAAAGCAAAATTACAACAAATGTACATATTTTTGTGTAAGATCTCACTAAATAGTCCTAGTTAGCCTAGATCTCACTGTCTCCAATGTGTTCACATTTTAGTGAATGTAAAGTCAAACTAAGCACAGGTGTTTCACTATTCATCCTCAACAGCCAAGGAGAACATGGGAATCCTGTCTAAAAGCAATGCTTTCTTTAACAAAAGAAGCACGGAGATTTCATTCATGAAATCTATGTATAGTCACATAGGAGTTGCCCCATTCCTAAGTACACTCAGCTGAGTTTCATCTTGAGCATCCTCAGTTGAAGTTAATAAAGCTTATTTTTAAAAGATGAAAGTCGTAGACATGCATGCCTCTGGGCATAATCAGATGGTAGCATAAAGTTGCAATTGAAAAGGAAAGGGTAATTTGATAATACCTCAATACAGAAGTCTGCCCTTAAAGGTACTTGAGTCACTTACCAGTCAACAAACTCCCACATGAGACATTTTATTTCTTACTCTTGAGAAAATTGGGGTGGTAGTTAATCCTCTTATTCTACATCCATCTGGATGAGGGGAGTCTACCTAGTTAGAGTGAAATTCTCTGATGGTAAAGCAAATTACATATTAGCATGTAACATGAACAGCCAAGTAACATGAATGGCCAGGCCCTGCTTGTTTGGGTTTTTGTCCTGCCCATACCCCCAAGCTGTTTAGTCCCAGAGAAAAATCACACAAAGATCTCTGTAAGTTATAAAGCTGATTGGCTCATTAGCTCTAGCCTCTCACTAGCTAACTCTCTCATCTTGATTAACACATTCTTTTTTTATCTATGTTATCCATTTATCTCAGTACCTTTTCTCAGTGGGGCAGATCATATCCTGCTGTTTCAGTGGTGTGGTCAAGTGTGGGAGGAATCAACTTCCTCCTTCCCAGAATTCTCCTGTTCCCGTTACATCATTTCTACTTCCTGTCTGGTTTTCCCGCCTATATTTCCTGCCTGGCCAATCAGCATTTATTTATAACATGATTGACAGAATACAGACAATTCTCCCACACCATTTAGGATGCTTGGATTAAACAGCTTAATACTTTAAGATAATGAGTGTGTGTGTGTGTGTGTGTGTGTGTGTGTGTGTGTGTGTGTAGGTCAAACTCAGAACTCCATGATCGGCATCCAGTGTCTTTTCTTTCTTACCCATCTCACTTACCCTACATAATTACTTTGTTAAGGCATTTTAAAGCACATCTAAATGTGTTATATATTGTGAATAATTTCAGTTTTACTGATATTTAAAATTTATATATCCCATAAAATACAGATTTAATGTTCTGGGGAATTCAGGCCAAAGATAGTTAATCAAACAGGACATTCATAATTAAAAAAGGATAATTTTGTTGTCTGTTATTCTCAGTTACAAAAATGTAAATTTAAGGTTTTGATAGAAACATAAAACTAAAAGAGCCTCCATGTTTGGGGAGGTAAATTTATATGCACAAACAAGCCAATGAGGATACAAAGTCAACTGGATTCATTTACTACATTGATTTCATTATTATCGGTGTTTTTCATTTAGTATGAGCCTCAACCTCTGTCCTCAGAAGCAGATGTTTAGTGATTCACTTTTATCTTCTGACTCTTGTGCTCTCTTTATTCTGGTACAATGGATCCAAGGAGTCATTTAAGAAGAGTTTGCATCAGATAAGACTAGAGGTCAGCTCTGAATCCAATTAGGCCAATTCCAAGGGTGCTTTGACTTCTCGCATTTTAACATTCTTGATCCCCTTGCTGACATGGGTAAGGGCATCTCTGCATATAAGGAACTGTCATGTTTGTACACCTAGTAAGAGGTAGCCTAAGTGTATTATGTTTATTGTCAATTTGATTTTTATATTATAGTATATTTGGAGCTAGTTGTTTTTTTTCCAACCTGAAATGGTACTTTTATGGAGTATTTTATACAGGCTAAGCTTTACTTTTTTTTGTGAAAGCTATTAAGGACTGTCAAAAATAGACGCAGATTTTAACTAGTTTTTATGTGTTTAGGCGTAAGATGGTCAACATGACCTTGAATGTATTATTGGCCTTTTTAGTTTTGTCAAATGACTAGTGCCTTTATAGTGCATGATAACTCTGATTTACTTACAGTGTCTTAGAATTTTCATCTATCTCCTTTAAAGTAAAAGCAAATTCATTACCCTTTCTGATAGGTAAAAGCAGCCCAAACCTAAGAAGTATTGTTTTTAGTTTTTATTATTAAAATAAATCATATTATAGTCAAATTTAATAAACTCTACATTTTTGGCACTCAGATATTTCCTTCCCTGTCAGTTATTCTTCCCTCCTCTGAAAGACAGTAGACATACTGTAGCCCTGATTCCATGTTGAGGAGAGAAAAGATACTTTCATTTGAAACAGAGACATGGGGTGCTCTCTTCTATCAGAGTATTTTCTTTTTTTTTTGTCCTTCTTTTTTTGTCCTTATAAACTTAATGTATTTGATAAAACTGTAGGAGTAGGGGCCTGGAGCTGAACTTCAAACAAAACATGCAGTATTTCTGTCTTATATCAAATGTCAATAGAACAGATGTAGTACACCAAAGGACACTGGCCAGGCCAGGAACAGATTGAGAAATTATTATTCACCCATCTCGCAATATCTCTGAGATGCTTTCATCTTTTGAAAATGAGCGATCTTTTAAAACATATCAACCCTCAAATTTTCTCAGGCTAGAGTTCACTTGAAAAGTGTCTTCATAATAGAGAGAGTGGAAAAAACAGGGGCTGACAAACAGCATAAAATATCTCAGAGTACCTCTAACCAAACAAGTGGAAGACTTGTATTACAAGAACTTTAAATCTTTGAAGAAAGAAATTGAAGAAGACACCAGAAAGTAGAAAGATCTCCCATGCTCTTCGGTAGGTAGAATTAACATAGTAAAAATGGCAATCTTACCAAAAACAATCTACAGATTAAATGCAATGCCCATCAAAATCCCAGCAAAATTCTTCACAGACCTCGAAAGAACAGTACTCCACTATATATATAATAGCAAAAAAAAAAAAAATTACAGAAACTCAGGATAGCTAAAACAATCCTGTACAATAAAAGAACTTCTGGAGGCATCACAATCCCAGACTTCAAACGCTATTTATTACAGAGCCACAGTATTGAAAACAGCCTGATATTGGCATAAGAACAGACCAGAGGACCAATGGAAGCAAATAGAAGACCCGGATATTGATCCACATACCTCTCAACACCTGATATTTAACAAAGAAGCAAGAAATATCAAATGGAAAAAAGAAATCATATTTAACAAATGATGCTGGCATAAATAAATATCAACATGTAGAAGAATGAAAATAGACCCATACCTCTCACCATGCAGAAAACTCAAGTCCAAATGGATCAAGGACCTCAACATAAAGTCAGCCACAGAGAACCTCATAGAAGAGAAAGTGGGAAGTACACTTAAATGCATAGGCATAGGAGACCACTTCCTAAATATAACCCCAAAAGCACAGACACTGAGAAAAACAATTAATAAATGGGACCTCCTGAAACTGAAAAACTTCTGTAAAACAAAGGACAAAGTCAACAAGACAAAATGACAGCCTACAGAATGGGAATCTTCACTACATCAAACAGAGGCCTGATCTCCAAAATATACAAAGAACTCAAAAAATTTGTCATCAAAAGAAGAAATAATACAATAAAAAAGGGAGTACAGACCTAAACAGAGAACTCACAGCAGCGAAATCTAAAATGGCTGAAAGACACTTAAGGAAATGTTCAACATTCTTAGTCATGAGAGAAATGTAAATCAAAACAACTCTGAGATTCCATATTATACCTGTAAGAATGGTCAAGATCAAAAACAATCATGACAACTTATTCTGGAGAGATCGTGAGGTATAGGGAACACTCCTGCATTGCTGGTGGGAATGCAAGCTGGATCTCACTGTGGTGATTTCTCAAAAAATTAAGAAACACCCTTTTTCAAGATCCAGTAATACCACTTTTGGAAATATATTCAAAAGATGCTCAGTCATGCCATAAAGACTATGTGCTCAAGTATGTTCTTAGAAGCAATGTTTGTCATAGCCAGAACCTGGAAACAATCTAAATGCCCCTCGACCAAAGAATGGATAAAAAAAATGTGGTACATTTACACAATGGAGTACTACACAGAAGAAAAAAATAGTGACATCTTGAATTTTTCAGGCAAATCGATGGAGCTAGAAAACATCATTTTGAGTGAGGTAACCCAGACACAGAAAGACAGTTATCACATGTACTCACTCATAAGTGGTTTTTAAACATAAAGCAAAGAAAACCAGCTTACAAACCACAATCCCAGAGAATTTAGACAACAATGAGGAAACTAAGAGAGACTTACATAGATCTAATCTACATGGGAAGTAGAAAAGGACAAAATCTCCTGAGTAAATTGGGAGCATGGGGACCTTGGGGGGGTGGTTAAAGAGGGATGGGAGAGGCAGGTAGGGGAGCAGAGAACAATGTAGAACTCAATAAAAATCAATACAAAGAAAGGGTAAAAAGGGGGGCTGATCTGTTTCTCCCCAAAAAGGAACAGTTAGAGTGTTTCACAGCTAAACTTGCATATATTTTGACCACCATATTTTCCTAGATTTTTGTCCATCATAAAAATTCCAGATCCCACCACAACCAGGTCATGCTCCAAAGCTACAGAGAGACCCTGTCTCGAAAAACAAAAACAAAAACAAAAAAACAAACAAAAGTTCCAGTTGCATTGGATCTTTTAATCTTTTTTTTCTCTAGATTGTGCCATAAGGAAGAATCATTGAGAAGCCATATTTAGAATCTATTAATGTCTTCCTTGTCTTATTTTGAGTGTGTAATTAATAAAAAATTCAAATTTCCCACAAAAGAAACATTGAAATAGTTTATATTTTATATTTTGTACATGGAAGTAACTGTATCAGTGTGAAGAAAAAAAAGTTAATGACCAGGATGCTGAATAGATGAGTCAGGACTTAAGAGCACTTGTTGGGAACAAAAGTACAAAGGACATGTGTTCAATTTTCTGGACCCACATGGTGGTTCAACATGAGTAACTCCAGTTCCAGGGTATCTGCCTCCCTCTTCTGACCTCCATAGGCACCAAGCATGCATGTGGTGCACATACATATGTTCAAATTGAACATATATGCACATAAAATAAAAAAACCTTAAAATATTTAGTCACTGTTATTTGTAGTGGAGACCCTAGAGAAAAGTAATTTTGCATTATTTACCATATATAAGTTATTTAAGTCTAAAATAGTTTCATGTTTACTAAAATACCTAAATACATGTTGTTTCTTCTACAGATTTTAATAAGCTTAGATTGGGGATTTATACATATTAATTAATTAGCTTGTACTGGTTTTGGCATCTTCAAGGTACCCCAGATCAACAACTTAAGAAGGCTGTCTCACACTTGCCAGTAGGCATTGGGCAAGGGATATTATCCCAATTGTAGGATAATTCCAATTAAATTATCTTGCATGAACAAATATAGCTAATATAATAGAATTTCCATATGGATTTTTCTAACATTTTTAGAGTTACTTATCCCTCCTCCTACCCCCACTCTGCCCTATTGATTTTTAACTGTTAGTTTTAGATTTTGAATGAAATGAAAATATCAGTTAAATAAAATCAGTACTTCTATGTATTTTCATGACAAAAGAGAAACTCCCTCAAATTAATATGCTTGTTACACTGGAAATAATAATCATTTTAACTTCAATATTTAACATACAAGGGACAATTTTGATTAGAGAGTAGGCCGGCAAAACACTGATATGGGAGGGTCATCTGTCTATGTGTTACTTTCATTGGTTAAATAAAGAAACTGCCTTGGCTTTTTGATAGGGTAGGATTTAGATAGGTAAAGTAGAATGAACAGAATGCTGGGAGAAAGAAGCAGAGTCAGGCAATCGCTATGGCTCTCCTCTCCAAGGTGGACGTAGGTTAGAATCTTGCCGGTAAGCCACAGTCATGTGGTGACACACAGATTTATTAAAAATGGTTTAATTAAGATGTGAGAGTTAGCCAAGAAAAGGCTAGAGATAATGGGCCAGGCAGTGTTTTAAATAAATTCAGTTTCTGTGTTACTATTTCCAGGGCTAAGCTAGCCTTGTGGGAGCTGGATGGGATGAAAAACAGGCCTGCTTGCCTCATCATTACAAAACACAAGCAGATTTATATAATGTACACAGTCTCTAAACATATAAACAAACATATACCACACATATGCACATAAACATGCATAAAAATCATTTTAAGAAATCTAAATATTTTATTGCTCTTGTTAGATTTATCTCATTACTTGTCAGTTAAATTTAAATAAAATATAGTACATAAATAAAATATAATTACATTTTAAGGGACATATTATCTATCTATCTATCATCTATCTATCTATCTATCTATCTATCTATCTATCTATCATCTATCTATCTATCTATCTATCTATCATCTATCTATCTATATTTACCTCTGTTTCTTTCTCTCTGCAGTCGTTAATTTCTTGTAGCTTTTTATCTAGGAGTGGGGCCCTGTGAAATTTTCCCTATACACATTAGCATGTCAATTGTTGTCATCGTTTAAGCCTTGTATAAGTAGCCATATTGTTGAAAATTCATGGATGTAGCTTTCCTCTCAGCTCTAGAAGTTCACACCTTGCTTCTCTATTCTTTGACTATTACAGTCTCTCCATCCTTAACTTCAAAGATCCTTTAGCTTTAGATGGAGGAGTTGTATTATATATGTGTCAATGAGTCTAGGGATCATAATCAGTTGTTCTCTGCAATTTAATCAGCTGTGGCTTCTATTGGGGCCACCAGCTAATACAAAGAGAAACTGTGATGAAGGGTGTGAGCTACACTTTCATATGGATGTAGAATAATTATTTAGAATGCAGCTAGGACTTGCACTGGTTTAATAAGTCAGTGGTAGGTTTTCCTTTAAGATCCTTGACCTGACTATCCGTGAGTATTTGGCTAATATTTTGGTACCAAGCATGATTTCCCTTTTGTTCAGTGAGCTTTAGTCTATTCAAACCTCTATTGGTTACCACCAAGATATAAGTGCCCCTATTGCACATTTACAGATAACTTGCCATGCTGGTCATTGTTGTGATTCATAGGTTTCACAGCTAAGTATAGCTACTAGTTGCTTTTCTCACTTGCCAGCTAACAAATAGCACTTTCTGGTATTATGAAAGCTAATATCCAGGGTAGCATAATTTCAAAATGAACCCACCTCAATTCCTCAAATTCCTATGTCTGAAGACTGTGATGACTTTAGCAATAAGGATTTGTCCCTAATTTCTGGGAGGTGCCCAAGGGCAGTAGCAATAACCTATCTTGTTAAAGAGGCTCTTGGATTTTTCCTGATGAGATTATTTTCCCCATAACTCTAAGCAATCTTTATTACTAAATGTTTGAATTATTGAATACAAAGTAGAAAAGTTATATCATAAATAAGTAGTATGTGACCTAAGAATGATTTGTTTTAAAGTGCAATTAAAGCAAAAAAGTCAAAAGGCTCACTCTGCAGACTTAACATCTGATGCCTACATTTTAAGAGCTAATTAGCTGAAAAGGGGAGATACTCTTATGACTCGAAATTTCTTTTGTAATGAGTATTGAAATGCTTAACTAAAAATCAGACTTATGCTTTGGAGACCTATCTGGGCCTAAAACCCTTTAATATGACTTGTTTTTAATCAGACTTACAAAGTTATCTATGTTCACTAAACTCATTACTTCTTAAAACATTTTTTTTCTGTTTTGTAGGATTAATACCAGAGAAAATAATACAAGGATATGAGAGATCATTAGGTTATATATGATATGGCAAAGCAAGGAGGCCTCCAGCCACACAACACTATAAAAACTCCTTTGACCTAAATAACTAGAATGAGTTGTTATACCACAGATTCCACTAAAGCATGCTATTATACCCCCTCGTTTATATCAGAAAGGGGATGATATGGAGTCATTCAAATCTGAGAACTGTACAAGAGAAAAACACCAGAAGAGAAAGTTGTTAGAGAAAAGAAAATATCAAGGTTAAAATAGGGTATAGAGATAAACATGAATATATATGTATATTCATATATACTCACACACATGAAATATATGTTATTTACAAGTTGTACATATACATGTATATATGTGCACATATACATACATACACATATGTGTGTTACCAAGTTCACTTTGATGCTTGAAAGTTCCTAAAAAGGTCCCCATAGGGCCTGTACCTCTCAAGGTTTTTTCAAAAGGACCAAGCTTTTCGTAGAGATTTCACTTAACTTTCCAGGAGTGGAAAACTTGGGATGGGTATTTGAAAGAATGGTAGGAAAAATGCATGATTTTGACATTTTTACCCAGATAAAACTTTGACTTTGGTGTTTCACAGCACTGACATTATAAAACACTCGTCTGAGAGTTCTAGAATATAAAAACAAAATCAACCGAACAAACTAAAGAAAAACCTACATGTTTTTCTTGAGATACTTTATCTTTGTGCACATCTGCAGAATAGAAAGAGTGCTTTCAACTTCTCAGCCTTTAAACTGCTGATAATTAGCCCATGTATGTCTGTCTTCTAATCTCTCAAGACCCCTCCTCTGAAGGTTTCATAGTCTCTGACTACCTTCCTTTTGAGACTGAAATAGCTCTTAGTCTCCCAAATCTCTGGTGTCAACAAGGATAGTGTTTCTTCTTGATTACTCAAATTTTAGCCTCTCAGTGTAAATCTGAACCTAACACCAGCCATTGCACACTCCCTAATTTGTTGGACATTTTCACACTCCATTATGAAACCCTAATAGCCAACTCAGGTTTTTACAGCACTCACTAGTCCTTGGAAACTTCCAAAGACTTGGAGCAATCACAAAATTTTCCCAGTATCATAGAAAGAGACAGAATCCTTCTGCTTTATCAAAAGTGAAAGAGGTGAAAACTAGGGTCCCAAGAAGTTCTCTTTACCAGAATGAGACTCAACTTCAGCAGGTTAGGAGGTCACCTATGAAATCTGCTTCTTTTGTTTAGGATTTATACTTATCCCACTGGAAGCTGACAAGCTTTGACCCAATAAGAGCAAGGTCCAATCTGTGTAATGCAGATTTGTCCATAAAAACAGATTTGTTTCATGAAAACCACAAAGCAAAAATAAGCACAGTCAAGCCATAAAAGAGTGTAGAGAAAGTTTTATTATCTGTGAGCTGACTAGATCATAGAAGAAATTTCCAAAACAAGACTTTTCTCAAGCAAAGGAAACATGAGGGCTTTTTTCCAAGAATATATATATATGGTGATTGATCATTTATAATCATGATGTTGAGGAGCACAGTCCTGAGAATGCTCTGTTTAAAGTTATAAAGTTATGGAGTACACGTTTAATAAAGTTACGAACAAGAATGCCACTAGGTATCATTAGCTTGAATTTTAAAGTTATACCTGTCAACAAAACAAATGACAATTTAAAGGTCATTAAAATAAGAGCCAGGCTTAGTTAGTAGCTCACACGTAAAGAAGGCTGGCCTTGAATTGCAGAAATCCTCATATTTCTGCCTTATCAGTGCTGGGATTATAGATACATGCCACTATGCCTGCTTTAGTTTTACAGATGGTGTTAATTGATTTTATTTGTGATTCTAAGATCATTCTGTAGTTCCAACAACAAAAACAAGATTAAAAAACTTGCTTCACCACATAGGTTAATTATAAAGTATACTCAAAGCAAAGAAAATGACATATACAAAAATAGAAGTGAGGCATGGATGTAGTCTAATTGGTTTAGCTTAAGTCTGTCATATTTGGGTGTGGTATATACAGTTGACTGCTTTTTGTTTACTAAACCTTAGCTATTTGCTTTAGGAGTAGGTTATATTCTATTTGCACATCAATTTTGTTTGCAGTTTATTAGGTGGGGATAAACTTTTCAGTCTGATTTAAAATGCATGAAAGCAGCTTTTGGTCAAATATAATGTACGTGATTGTATGTTAGCATTATTTAATTTCTAAAGTATTTCCAAACTAAGACAAGTCCATACCTACACATTTACACTATCCTTGCAAGGGGTACAGTCAAGGGATGTCTGGCTTAGTTGATTAGTGCCCTAATCGCTAGGTATCTAGGTTATTTATTGTAATTTAGGATTTTCAACTTAAGTTTTTATAAATTAGCAAAAGGAGAAGAACTCGTTTAAAACTTTTTAAAGGTAGTGGACTAGTAAGTGTTCCCTTTTGTCCACTGAACTGCCCTAGTATTGCATTAAGACTTTTGTTTTAGTTTTAAGAGCTACTTAAAAGCCATCTACTATCCATGGTTACCTGCACAAGATACACTCAGATAAAGTCAATCAAAATTTCAGTATGGCTATGGGATGGACTCATGAAACTGTAATGCTTAGCTGATTATTGCTGAGGGCAGCAAAAATATTTTTCTTCTGATGCTACTAACACATTGCAGGCAACACTAATCCATCCCAATGGGTGATTTTAAAATAGGAAATGAAGGTGAGAGGGTAATGTGTGGTTGGAGGCCCAGGAGAAATTGGAGTCAGGGATCTAGATGTGGTCAAGCCATATTGTATACCATACTTCCTAAGGCTGTGACTCTTTAAGACAGTTCCTCACATTGTGGGGACCCCAAACCATAATATTACTTTTATCGCTACCTCATACTTACAATTTTGCTACTATTGTGAATTATAAAGTAAATATGTTATGCATGATATTTGATATGTTACTCCTGTAGAAATGTCATTCAACCAACCCACAGGTTGAGAGCCATTAGTATATGAAATTATCAAAGAAGAGATAAGGTATTCTTTACAAAAATAATCCTTGGTCTCAGCATTTTTCCTTTTCAAAAGGTTTTCTTAATTAGTGGTTTTGTTAGCATCCCTTGAGCTAAAACTGAAAGAGCAAATTCCTCAAGACTTCTTTGACTTTATTTTAATCCTGCAGCAGGGAACTTAATGGAGAAAGTGGAAAATATTCTTAACCACAGCAAGAATGAATGACCTGAGTCACTGTCATGCTTAGTAGCTGAACATTCGGGTCATCAGAAAGCCAGTTCCTTGTGGTTTACATAGAAAGCACCAACTGTTTCTCTTATGTACTTTTATAGGTTGAATCAGTCACCTTCTCTGAGGAAAAAAAAAAAACAGCTTTCCATTCTGTGATTTTAATCTAACCCACCAGACTGGCTGTTTTCTCAGGAATAACTTTCTCTGTGTCTGGAGCACTAGCAACCATCTGGGATTGTTCTATGTTCTATAGTGAGCTGTGAATTCAATATCAACTCATACATGATCCTCCACACTGCTACACTTAAGACTGAAGATACTGTTCCTAAATTAGTTACTCCAATGAAGATTTTACTGAAAGCTCTTGAGGAAACTAATGATACCAACATTCACCATGAAATAATGTCTTTGCCTTAGAGTCTAGGTCTGAATTGTTTCTGGGTTTGGGCCTTCACACAAATTGGCTATTTTCTTGGCACCCACTTTTCTTCCTGATACTTTCTGTTCTTCCTGCATAATTTTCCCTTTAACATCTCAAAGGCTGGTGAGAATTATCTGATAGACTGAAATCTGAGCTTGGTATAGCACTCAGGTGTAGGTCAGCTTTTTTTCTTATTAAAGACATGTTTTTTAATTATTTGTAATTAGCACACTCTATTAGAAGCAGAGTGAAGGCAGAGGGCAGTTAAGAAGGGCACACAAATGAAAGAAAAGACACAAAGATGAAGCCTTTAGGACAGTATAAGTTCTCAGCGTTTTAGTTCTAGTCCTTGGTCCATGTGCTGTGCAGAGCTTGTTCTTGACCTACACATCGCATGATCAGTAGGACTGAAAGTATGCCATTGCAGTGTTAGGTTTTTACCTCTTTATTGGTCTCAGGTAACAGAGTTATACATCTTATGTTGTTCAGAATGTCCACCAAGTTTTGGGGCCTGGAATCTTTGATATTGTTCTAATCTATTTATTCACCTAAATAAGCTTATAGAAAGGCACTCTTTTCTATTCCCAGGAATAAGTAATTTATCATTTTTTGCTGCATGTGTAGTACTAGACTGAAGGTGTCATTTCCCTGCATTAGATGCACAACTGTGCATCTTCAAAATGGAGTCAAAGGGTGCTTGTAAAATGGGGCATCTCAAAGGCATAGTCTTGAAATTGTTTTACACAATATGAATTATAGATAAATAGTAACTGACAGAATAGAAAATTTGTTTTTCTCTTATCAGCTTGTGTTCCCTTCTGCATCCAATGAACAATTTATCTGAGAATTGACTTCATCTGTTTACTTTACTGGTAGCTTTTACTTTTAATACCACAGTGCACTGTGACTGTTGCTCTATACCATGGGTGACTATGATCTAGACATCCAAAATTTCTTTGACCTACTATAAGATGACATGAAAGGCTTTTCAATTTTACTTTTGACCTAACTAGTTTGCAGAAAAAAAATCATCTTAGGAAGCAAGAATAAGTCAGCTCAAAAGGCTTTTAGCACCTAGGGAGAAAAATTTCTGGCTAGCAAAAATGTCATTGAATAAAAGTTTTGAAAATTTTAGAAAATTAAGATAGAATGAAAAAAACATACTTCTGCTATTATGATAATTAATTTTAATAGTCAATTTCATAAGTACTAGAATATCCTAGAAGATAGGCCTTGGGACATACCTGTGGTATATTATCTTGATTAGGATAATTGAAATGGAACTCCTTGTGGGTAACATCAATCTAGAGATTGGGATCCTGAGTTGTGCTGAAAGGAGAGAGTAAACTGAGCAGATTTCTGTTCCTTTCTGCCTCCTGATTGAGGAAGGGATATTATCAACTGCTTACAGCTCCTGCCTCCAGTATTTAACCACTGTGGCGGACTTTATCCCCAAACTATGATCCTAAATAAACCCCCTCTTCCATAAGTTGGTTTTGTTAGTATATTTGTCCCAGGAACAGAAAAAGTAGTGAAGACAGTTACTGACCTATGTAACATATAGGAAAAGGTTTATTCAAATCTGACCCTGAAAAAGACAATGAGGGGGTTCTATCTTAACACATTATAGCAGTAGGTTTGAGAAGTATTCAAAGAAAAGTGAGAGAAACATTGGGTAGAAAATCCATGTGAATGACATATGATTCTGCTTCATCCTAAAATCTGTCATCTTCTTTTTAAATAACATCAGAATATACTTTGCTCTCCTGGAGCTAGTTAACTAGAATCTGTTGGAGATATTCTATAGAACAAGAATTAGAGAGAGGCAGAAAGCCAAAAGAAAGGAGAGGAAGAAGTGACATTTTCAAGTGAGTCCCTGCTCAAATTGATCATAATTCAGAGTCCAATTCATCCTTCTTTCATCAAGTTCTTAATATATTATTTAAAATGTTAATTTACTTGTTTTCAAATACTCATTTAAAGAAGCAGATTAGATAATTTATCTTTATACCTGCCTCTGGGAACCAATTAAGAAATAACATCCCATTGTGTTTTGGCATGTATTTATTTACTTATTGACTTTTTGTGTCTTTTATGGTGCTCTTTTTCATAATAAATCTCAGAAATAAGCAATTTTCTTCTGATGAAATCTTTTGTACTATAGCAAATACAGGCTATGTCCTTTGGTAAGGTAAGTCTACCTTCTCAATCTTTTGCATAAAGTTAACTTTGAACTAAAGATGCATCTCAAGTTCAACTAACAGCTTATTCATATGTAACCTAACCTGATATACAAGCAAATTTTAACCAACTCTTCAAACAAGTGTCTGATTTCTGTTTTGTTTCTGACCCAGACAAAACAAAGCTTCCCTATACAAAACAAGAGTGTTTCTGTTTCAAATTCTGAACTTTGTACGCCCTGTCTTAGTTACTTTTCTATTCTGTGAAGAGATGCCATGATCAGGGAAATGGATCAAAAATGGTGTTTAGTTGGAGGCTTCTTATAGTTTCTGATGGTGAGTAGAGTCTATGACCATCATGGCAGGGAGTATGGCAGTAGGCAAGAAGGCATGGAGCAATAGCTAAGAGCTTGCATGTTAAAATAACTATCAGGATTCAGAGAGAGAGCGCTAACTGGAATGGTGCAAGCTCTTAAAACCTCAAAGATCACCATCAATGTCGCAACTCTTCCAACAAAACCACACCTCCTCCAGTTTTCATCTGGGGACCAAGTGTTTAAACATGCCAGCAGGGGATCATTGCTACCATATACAACTTCATTCTAAAATAACTCTGTACTCAAACACCAAAAGATGGCTGACTATTCGGAAACATCAAACACCAGTTAGAGGGGCACTTAACCACAACTCTCTAGTCTAAGTAAGAAAAACACAGAACCTCAGTGGGGTCAGACACATCTCTTTTTGTGTTCCTCAATGGAATTTTTTTCTGGAGGAGGAGTCTTTACTATATGAAGCCCCTTCATTGAGTGTAATTTTTTTAGAAGATAATCTCTTAACCATAGTCAAATTTTTGAGATTTAATTGGCTTTGTTTGTGGTTCTAGATTCAGGTCATAACCAAAATATTTCAGAATTCCCTACATCATCATATAGGGAAGTTGTATCTATAAGAGAAGAAAACAAAGTGGTATCCATAAAACAGAAGTGAGGTAAATAGTACAATTTCTTACATCTCACAATTGTCTTATGTGAATGTGTCTTATACATGTTTTTATTTATTCAGAGCTTGTTATAACAGGCAAGTTAAAACTGATATCAATTCTTTTTAATTGTGCATTTATATCTTAGAAAATTAAACATACATGTATTGTATTATATTCTCCATTTTAACACCTTTGATACCAATCACATTCCTTCTCAAATTATTTTTCTTTTATTTTTGCACACACACACAAATTCATCCATATTTACAGATAAATACAACCTGATTAGTCCATTTAATTTTGTTCCTATATGTATCTGGATAAGGCTCATCACTTGGTATTGGGTATCCAGTTGGGTGACTTTTCCCTGAAAGAGACTTATTCTCCCTCTCCAAGCAGCCATTATTTGCCTGTAGCTCTTCAACTAGAATGTGCAACTAGAAGGTGCAACATTCCCCAACCCTAAAGAGCTTTGCAAGGTTACTTAAGCCTGCTTGTTATGTCAACCAGTATTGTCATTGTTCACGTACTGATTAAGAAGCCATACTATTGAGATTACATGAGTGTTGCTTTCTTGTCATACCTAGAAGACACAATCTTACAGCAGATCAGATTTCCTGGTCCAGTGATTCTTATAACCTTTCTGCACCTCTTTCCTGATGTTCCCCGAATCTTAGGTGTAGGGGTTGTATCAATTAGATGCATCAACTAGATTTGGACAACCCATGGTCATTTGTTTTCTGCATTTTAATAACTGTGGCTATTGTATTTGCTGCTCAAAGAAGCTTGCTTAAAGTCAGATCAGAGCTCCTATAGTTTTCTGTGGAATAATGATAAGTATTAAAATGCACTTAAGAGTTATACTAGCTTAGAAGAAATGGCACTAGTCAATTCTTATCTAAGACCCAAGGTCTCATTAGCCCAGGCTAGGTTCACAGTGCTCGAAAGCATGAATTTCTTCCTTCTGAGTGGGTCTTTAGCTAAATCAGACAACTGCTGATTGCCCCTTTTGGACAACTTGTGATTGACTTTGATTGTAATAACTGTAAAGAGAGTAGGTTGCAATCTGTTTACACATCAATTTAGTCCATATTCTATGGAGAAACCTTTAAGAAACATTTAAAATGTGTTAAGGCAGTTTGGTCAAGGAGTAGTATGGTTTGGATGATTTATTCATTTTCATATTTGTATTTAATCCTTGTAACAGCTTTAGAAAATATCTACTGGTTGCTTGCTGTTACATAGTGTGTGTGTGTGTGTGTGTGTGTGTGTGTGTGTGTTATGCTATTTTAGGAAATGTTGACAAAAAAAGATCAAATTCCTAATTTAACCTTTGAAAAAACAAAATTTAGTTGTAAGTTTTGTACCTTTTATCTGGTGAAAGGCAGGAAAATACCACTTTCTTTCATTTTCTAGAATCTTTGGCTGGACTCTGAATTAAAGTGACATACAACACCCTAGTAGGAAAAAAATACATTTAATTATGAATATGTGACATTTAATTTTGTACATGTAAACCAGCATAGCACGTAATTGTGATCCTCAAGGGGGGGGTGTAAGACGGTGAATGTTTATATAGGATGTTAAATTTTCTCAGGGGAGTATATGGTACAAGGAAAATATGACAGACAGAATGAAAGGGGGGAATGAAAGCAAATAAAGGTGATTTATTGTTCAGATTTAAAGCCCTGGGATTAATAAAATTTAACTAAAGACAGTAATTTTTCTTAAACAGATACTTTTTTAAAAAAACCAATTAATTTTAAGATACAAATTTTTTTTCACAAGAGGATATCTTTTGAGAGATGCTTCTGGGTCTGTACTTCCATACAATAAGCTAAATCTTTGTCAAATAATGTGTTGAGGTGTTATGCTGTGGTCTTCTACATTCATGTTTTGTAATAGGTGTTCTGAGTTGTAGCACTAGAATAGTATGCTATTAAGATCTACATAGACCAATAATTGGGCAGTTATTTGGAGTATAAAATATCCTGGAAGGATGTAAACCAAAATTTATGTGCAGCCAAGTCCATTAATAAGGGGACTGGAAGGTGCAACATTCCCCAACCCTCACTCTTAGAGAATTCTTACAAGAGTATAAAACTTCTAGACATAATTCTACAGTCAGACACCATAGACAAGCACAAGGCAGTCTAACCCAACCCTTTGCCTAGGGCTGTCCCTACCAGTGTGGCCATGATCTTCAAGGCCCCTGATTGTATGTCAGGTATTGGATAATGAAAATAATGAGTATAATAGCATATATTAAATTGCTATCCAATTTTGACTGTACTCCTTCATATGGTGCAAGTTTTATGCCGGGAAACATCACACAATGAAACTAATTGCAACTATAAAAGTACATCTCTCAAATGGAGACAAAAAAACTTACTCCTACCTCCAAGTCCATGTTTTTAGCCCAGGACCTTGTGATGTAGATCTCATTATAATCACTATCCTGCCAGCTCCCCTGTTGCGATGTACTTAATAAATTATTTCTTTTTTATTCTGACCTAAAGGATGTGTTCATTTATCACTCACCAGTCCCTTCTCTGTTAATTTCCATTTCCTCTCTTGCCACTTTTTCATGTTAATGTCCTTTCTGTATCAAAGCAGTTCAAAACACATTCCTGTAGTTTTTTTTTTATAGTCCTGATCTGTTGTAGGTTACATATGTCAATTAATTGAGTCCTACCTTCTCCCAAAAACATTTGACTAACACAATAACTGTTCAGCATGAGAATTCTGGTAGTATTTATTCTGTTCTGCTAACTTGGCACTCATTGTACCTCATTGTACATACAAGTAGGTGTATGATTATCTATATACTTTTTATATTTATAATATTCATACATATTATATTATATGTACATACCTTTTACTATTCTTTTATATATCTACTCCTATGGCATGCAGAGGTAAATAAATACTCAGAATATTTGTTCATTATTATTATAATTAAAAATATTTCATTCAGCCACAGGAATGTTCCATTTATGGGTATAATTTCTGTAGCTTTGGTCCTTATTAATCTGCAAAAATTACCCATTTTGTATTCCAGTATTTATATGTTATTTATACAGTTCTACAGAGTAATATGCCGGGAATATTCTACATAGTATAATTAAACATAAGAAAGGCAGAAAAGTGCTAAAACATTAGTAAAACTGGTCCAAAGAAAATAGTTCTAAGTATTTCAGGATTGTACTGGATGGTTTCCTTACCTAAAAATGCAAAGGCTTTTTTCCAGGTTTTCCCCTCTGTATCTTCTTTATCATTCTTTCTGACACCATCAAGGGACTAAGAAATAAATGTGGCAGATGCCTTGTGTCTGTATTCAAACTGTGTCTATAGATAGTATTTGAACCAGACTGCACTGTTACTGCTATGTTCATTTAGACTGATGACATGATGGATGCTGATGACCACAACTAGACCCATTGGGAAAACTCTCAAGCTGAAGTAGTCATCAGGATTTGGGCCATTTAGAGGTCATAAATGTTTTCTGTAGCTTTAGAAAATTTACTCTTTCTTTCTGGTATTCTACTTAAATTTTTCTAGCCTAAGAATTTTCAAATTTATAAAATCCATATAAACACCCAGAGAAGTTATTATAAATGCACACAATTATATATGTAAACATTATTATCCAGATATCCCTCCATAGCAACACTATCTTAAAGACATTTTTTAACTTGGTCTTAGGTCTTCTCCTTCAAAATTATTTCCTCATTCACAATGTCCTTTTTTATCCCTTTCCCTTCCTTCCCTTTCTTCCTTCTTTCCTTATTTCCTCATTCCCCCTCCCTTTCTCTGTAATGCCTTCACTATGTAGCTTAGGATGGCCTCAAAGTCAGGATCTTACTGCCTTCACTTCCCAAAGTGCAGGAATTCTAAGCCTGCACTTCTGTGTCCAAATTAGAAAGGTTCTTTTTTGATATTAGATTATTACATATGATAAATTTGGATTGTGGTTCCCCTCCCCTGACTCCATCCAGAAAAAAATTTAAAGAAAAGTCAAGGTGAAAAAGAACCTTGTCTTCTGAAATTGCATTAATAGATTTTTCTCTTCTTAGAACTGCCTTTATTCAACAGGAGACAAAATAGAGAGAATCCTAAGGATGGCATTGTTTTCTCAGGGTGCTAAGGAGACCACTTCTTACCCTCAAGAATATAGAATATATATATATATATATATATATGTGTGTGTGTGTGTGTGTGTGTGTGTGTGTGTGTGTGTTTTATGAAAAGAAAGAAACAAAACTTATTTTTATGAATTACACAGTAAATTAGGCTGTGACAAAGCTGATGGACCTTCATGCTTGATATAACTTTAGCTGGATTGATACAGACACCTAGACCCTAAACTAATGTGAATTCTTTATACTGTGATTAGTAAATGCCATTTCAGTCCCAGAACTTGTACACATGTGCCCTAGTTAGCTTGTAATATTTGCTATAAGCTCATTAAATGTAAATTGGCCCCTTTAATTGCCATTTCATCTTACTCTTTACTCCTAGCTGTCTACCAAACAGTCTCTGTGCATTGTTTCCTCAGCTTTGTCTGTGTATGATTGGCCATTAATCCAAGAATCCTTATGCACCTATTATAATAGCTAAAAATAAAAAATATTTTCTTAATATCTCCTAAGCTTCTGTTTTATTTTTACATTTTTGTTGCTTTTTATGGAAAGAACTGTGGGTCATCATTAAAAGAAACTTTCACATTCTCAAATTTTTGCTGAAAAATTTTTGTTGTAGAATTAATAGCAGCTACTGTAGCACCAACACTTGGAAATTTATTTGACACTCAAAAAAAAAAAATCTGCAGATCTTTCTTGAGATCCATTAAAACAGAAATTTGGCTGGAATTCCAGTAATCTGCATTTCATTACACACTCTAACCCTCAAAATAGTTCTAATGTATTTCCAAGTCTTAGACTCTAATAATTGTCCTAGTGAAATGTTTCGGTTGGTAATGATTCTTTCCATCAAGTTTGACAATCCAAATGGTGAAACTAGACAGCTGAGTCCCATAATTTATCCTCTGTCATAGGCATATGCACACCTTGATATGCATGTGGCCTGATAGCAGGGTTTATAAAACGGAAAATTCTCCCCCATCAAAAATAATACAAAATACATGGAAAGCCATATACTGTGCTTTTGTAATTATAGATATGCTTTCTGGTAGATGATCTGCATGTTTGACTCACTTTTTATTCTTACCTTGCTTCTTGAAGGGAGATGAATGAACATAAGAGGCACATATTTTGAAGTAATGCACTATAATTTTTTCTCACATCCTCTCATCAGATTAAAAACAACCACTCTTGATAGATGACTCCTGCACTCTCTGAAACGTTAAGCTCTATTAGTCACTAATTTTTTTTTTGCAATTTAAATGCTAGATTCTGTTTTTCCGTGCTACAGACTCCTTCTCAAAGAGGACCCAGCTGTTACTCTTTTGCTTCAGAGACATTCTCTTCAACTTCAATGGCTTTAGCTTCAATTCAGAAAATGAAAATCATTGGGTTTTTAAAAACAATTATACATCTTACCAGGGCTCTTAGGATAGCTAGCCAAAGAGAAGAGTAGTAATTGATCAGATTCATCAAAAGGGCAAATTTATTCTCAAAACATCTTTTGCAGTGGGCAAGTATCCATTAACCAGATGGGCCAATATTCACAGTGTTAGAATAATATTAATACCTAACATTTGGATGGAAATGCTAAAAAATACATTGAATAACTGCTTTCTCTTTATTCATATTCACAAAAAGCTCAGGTTAGCTAAGACTCTTGAGCCAAAATTTAGGTCAATAATATCTAGTTATTTTGCTCACCATTTCCCTTTTATAATGGAGGTAGTCAGATGTTATATAATTAATAATGGAGACTGGACCTTTAGGGCATTTTCTCCTTGAGAAAAGAAAGCTGCTTCTTTTAGTGCACTTTTATGGCAATGAATATGTAATCATCCTAACATATTTAGAGAAAATAAGGGATTTTCCCTCTCCTTTTAAATTGGCCCATGTATCCAGGATGACTATACAGTTTACCCATCCAAGTATTACTGTGGTTTCAAGACAACAGTTGCAACCCCAAGAATCCCAACAATCTATTACCCACTCAATTATTACCAAGGCCTAACCATTGACTTTATGCTGCTTTCAAATGTATCAGTAACTTATAGCTTCCTGGGAAGGGTTATTTGTAGTGTTGAGGAGGTGAGCCTGCCTGCTTTTCGTCTCACCCAGCTCCCACACAGCTAGCTTTACACCCAAAATAACAACACACAAATTGTATTCATTTAAACACTGCCTGATCCATTATATCTAGGCTCTTTTTGGCTAACTCTCATAACTTGCTTAACCCATTTCTAATAATCTGTGTGGCACCACGAGGTGGTGGCTTACCAGGAAGGATTCTAGCCTACGTCCATCTTGGGCTGGAGCTTCATCACATCTGCCCAACTCTGCTACCAAGAAGCCATGCTTTTACTCTATTCTTTTCCGCCCCGAATTACTTCCCAAACTCTGGCAAGCTTTATGTGGATGCAGTTGTCCATGTGGGTGCCATTCTGTAACAATAGGTTGGGCAACATTCTGTAATATGAAGGCCAGGCTTGTTGGGGTTTCTGTCCTGCCCAGTTCCTGCAGCCACTTAGCCCCAAAGAAAATCACACAGAGGCCTCCATAAAATTATAAAATGATTGACCCATTAGCTCAGGTTTCATATTAGCTCTTAAAACGTATATTAACCCATTATTATTATCTATGTTAGCCACATGGCTCAGTACCTTTTTCAGTGAGGCAGGTCACATCCTGCTTCTTTGGTGATCTGGGCAGGACTTGGGAAAGAGCTTCCTTCTTCCCAGAATATTCCTGTTCTCAATGCCCTGCCTCTACTTCCTGTCTGGTTGTCTTATCTATATTCCCTGCCTGACTATTGGCCAATCAATGTGTATTAAAACATGATTGACAGAATACAGACAATTCTCCACACCGTGTGTGTGTGTGTGTGTGTGTGTGTGTGTGTGTGTGTGTGTTCACTACCAGTTTGCCTGGTGCCCAGGGAGGTCAGAAGAGGGTGTCAGATCCCCTGGAAATGGAATCCTAGGCAATTGTGCATCAACCTATAGGCTGTGAGAACCAAACCCAGGTCTTGAATAGGAGTTAGTGTTTTGAACCACTGAACCATCTCTTCTGCCCCAAAGAAGCTTTCATTTTTGACCAAAAGAAGAAGCACCTTTGAAGAATAATTAAAGCACATCTATTTCTAAACCATCTATAGGGAGCAGAGAGAGCCCTGAGTCAGTTAAGTTATAAGTGAATGTCAATTTTGACATGAACATAGACATGATGATTTCCAACACCCCAGATCTATAGGACAGGTGAAAATGCCAATGGTTCTCAAGCTTCCTAATGATGTCACTCTTTCATACAGTTCTTCATGTTGGACTGATCCCCCAACCACAAAATTATTTTGTTGATACTTTATAACTATAATTTTGCTACCATTGTGAATTATAAGGTAAATATATTTGGAGATAGAGATTTGCCAAAGGGGTAAGGACCCATAGGTTTAGAACCATTGTTCTACATGTTTACAACCTAAGACTGCTTGCCCCTTACCAAAACTAGCTAACCCCTCCTTTCCCCTGTGTTGTATCTAATAAACATACTGAGGTTCAAGGTCATCATGGCAGCACCAAAGTTGGAGAACTCCAGCTGAATCCAGCTTCATTATGTCTATTCTTTCTTATTACCTTATATCCCTGTGCCAGATTTCTTGGACCGAAGCCAAATGGAACTTGCCAGTTCTATGTTTTCTATATGCTAATGTCTGTAATATTTACTCTTCTGTTTGAGTGTCTATGTGTGCGGGGGGTGCACAGGTATATGTGGATGCCTGTTCATGTATGTGGAGGTGAGGGGCCATTATCCATTAGGAGTCATCATCTCATCATCATTAGTACTATTGTTGTGTTGTTGTTTTGGCACTTCCCATGTCAGCTATATTTGCTAACCAGTGAACTTCATGGATCCATTAGATTCTCCCACCCAGAAATGTCAGGTATGGTATTGGAACACAGACCCTCATGCTTATGAAACAAGCACTTGACTGAGATACCTCTCTATTCTGTTGATCAGTTTTGAAGCATAATACTTTCATATTTAGAACTCATAGTTTACATTCAGAGGTACAGGTTTTGTATTTTTGTGGGTTGTGCTATGATTTATTTCCCCAAATATCTTTTGGATCCTTCAGTGTGGTGAATACCTAGAAGTGAGAACTGAGAAGGCCTTATAAACAAGTTGTTCCCTTTGATCCTCCTTCACTCCATTCTCCTGCCAAGCAGACACAGACAGTAGAATTTCTCTTTGTAGGGAACTTGAAAGATGGTGAAGAAGATATTAGAAGTTTAAATATAAAGTTGCCTATATTAAATAATCTTCAAATGAGAGTGGACAATTGAATAGGGAATTCCAGAAAAATAGTTATCATTATAAAGAAGTTAATTCATATTTATTTTTGATCTTGAATATGAAAATAGAGAATGAATATTAAGAATAAAATAATGTATATATGTTTGTTAAGAGAGTTCAAGAAATACCACCTCCAAGTAGGCCATTTTGGTATTCTGACGGCTGCAAACACAGGGCCCATGAGCCATAGCTCATGTAAGTGGTTGTCTCTGAACTTCACTAATCTGCCTACAAATAGATCTTCCAGAAGGAGTTAAACTGTCTTGAATTCCCTCTCTGGAAATACCATCAATCATACTATAGTGTGAGAGAGGAGGCTCCCTCCCAGACTATGACAGGCTGCCACCTATCCTGCAAGTTAAGACACCATTTATTACCTGGGAGACTTTTCACCTTCAGAGGAAGCAAGATCTCTTGAGTATTCATTTCCTTTTTGTATTCTCCCATAACATATTGTTTCACTCCTTTTCCCAGAAGCCCTTTGTCTTTATTCATTTCTGTAGCTCAGGATGCTATATGAACTTCAATCACCTCATCATCTTTGAGTTCCGTATTTTTCACACTCCTGTGCATAAATAATTAAATGCTCTTTTTTCCTGTTAATCTGTCTACTGCCAGTTTCCTTCAGACTAATTATCAAGCCCTCATAAGATAGAGAGGATAGAGACTTTCCCCCCTGCAGTTCACAGATGCATACATCTCATCTCATGCCTTTCATTGAAGAAATAAAAAGATAAAGACAGAATGAGGCATTAAAAACTGTTGTCTTTATATAGTCTTTTTTTCTAAAGTGTTCCTTACTGAAAACATACAGATTTTAAAATGGTTTTAGAGGTCTCTGGTTATTTGATCCAATTATTATTTTTTTCTTATTGGAGGTGAAAATGAAGGGTGAAGTATGTCAAAGATTAAAAGCAGCTAAAACAAAACCTATTCCACAGAACCTAACCTATTAAAGCAATGTGAGGGCTGTTATGTATTTGCAATAGTGGGCTTGTGCTGGAAACTGGATTTTGTTTATGAAATGAAAATTGTGTTTTACTTTTACACTGCCTAAATAGGATGAATAGGGCGTCCAACTGACAGTGTTACAAATGAAAACTAAAAATAAGAAGTGTGTTTCAGGTGAAGGGCTTTTGTTTTTCGAGGATTTCTAAATGTCACTGCATCATATTATGCTATCCTTTATAAGTTTTTGTTATTCTGACCTGGAAAACATATTCTTATTCAATGTTATCATATAAACCTTTCATAAGATACAATTCACATTATTGGTTAACATGCTCACTGTTGTTTTAACTTCAGCACAGTGGCTGCACCTTAATCTACAGCTATTTCAACCAGCAATTGCTACTCTGCAGTTACCAGCCTGTTTCACTGACAGAGGCCTGGCCAGTGAAGCTGCAGCATGGTGGGGAACCTGTCCCTGCAGGCATGGGCTCTGTCGTTGATCCTGAAGGTATCTTCAACTAACTCTCTATTGTTCTGCTTATACATAAATCTCGAGATTCAAAGGCTGGGCAAAAGCTTACTAGCTCAGAAAGGTTGAGTAACACCTAGCTAACATTCTGTCCTTACTGACATCTCCCAAAGAGATCATCCTTCAACTCTGCCAAACAAAATAAAAATGCCTTAAGACTCCAAATCCATCCCTATACTTCCAGTCCATCTTTCTACCTCTTCCAGAGGCCCTCTGATACTCTGAATACTTTCTGTCAACTAGTTGCTAGATCAGCTGCATGACTCTGGGTAATTTTATTCAACTAATGCAAATCGAAACTTGGGGTTCACAGTGTTATTGAATCTACCCCAATAGACAACTGTTTATTATTTGTGTTTATATTTAATCTCAGACTGTATCTTTGCTTTTTTTCTTACTTTGTTTTGGTTCATGTTATTATTTTTTTACTAAAAATTTAAAAATCATACCCGAGTTATAGTTAGAGTTTCTCATAATATTGGATTTTAAAGAGAAAATATATGATAAATGAACACCTGAAGAAACAGGATTTCTTTGTAATTTAAAAAAATCTCTTCAATTTTCCATTTATGAATGTTTTTTCTGCTTGTATGCATGTGAAACACATTCAATGCTAGTGCCAACAGAAGTAAGGAGAGGGCACGTGATCATGTAGAACTGAAGTTACAGAGTATTGTGAACCATCATGTGGGTGCTGAGAACTGAGCCAAGGTCCCCTGTAATAACAAGTCCTATTAATCTCTCTCGAGTAATTTCTAAAGATAATTGTATTTAGGGTTTTTGACAAATCCTTCTGAGTCCATAATTATTTTAAATGTTATTTCCTTTTGGGAAACATCATTAATACTTAGAATTTGTGTATTTAATCAATAGCACAAATTTGATCTTGCACAGGTAATACAAAATTTCTAGAATAATAACTAGAGGTATTATTTTTTCGCCTTCTGAAGAAGACTGTTCAGGTAACAAGTTTTCCCCAATGGACACATAAGTAGCTTCTATATAGATATGTACAAATATTTATAAATGTTACAAAGTATAGGGTTGAATTCTTTCAATAGTATTACATTTGAATTATCCCCCAGGTAGAATTATAAACTGAGAACTATTCAAATTGCTTGCCACGGTTCTTGTTTGGGACAAATGAAGACATTAGTTTATCTATATTACATTCCTTTGGCTCTCTTTCAAGTTGTTATGATGTCAGTGTCATAATATGAGACAATTTATAAAGATAATGCATAATAATGGTTAAAAGTTATTTACTAACATAAGGGAATCAATAAGCCCAATGAAAGACACTAAGAAAACCATAGAATTGAAAAATGTCTATGTGGATCTAAATTAAGGTTAAAATAAATAATTCTGGAATGATAATGAATGATACATATGCAAAAAAGACTGGGCAAATGGCTATGATTATATTGTAATTGATCAGAAGATAGGAATGATTTTCAAGTCTTGCTAAAGGAGTCATATGAGGAAAAGAGGTAGTTTGTTCTGCATGCTATGTGTCATTTCTTACCTACTCAGTCCTTTTCAGTCCATGACTATTTGTTTAACTGTATATTATTTTAACCTTTTTAAATTAAGCATTCTGATTACAATTAGTTAGATAATGATATATTTATAGTTTATCTAAAATTTTATCTAAGGAAGTAAGCATGATGTCAGGGGAATAATATATAATTGCTGTTTGCTGACTAACAAAATGCATTTTCTCCAGTAATTAGAGTGCTGATGGTCAATTATTTTCTGTCTTCTCTATGTATATTTTATTATGAAGTCAAATTAAATCTCAATTTTGAGACATCCAATATCATGATTTATATTCTCTCTCTCTCTCTCTCTCTCTCTCTCTCTCTATATATATATATATATATATATATATATATATATATATATATATATATAATGTGTATTTATAATTGATCATATAATAATTATATCATGAGAGAAAGAGAGGAAAATGTAAAAAGAACTCTAATGGTAGCGAAAAATATGCAGATACCTTCTTCACTTACTCAGAGATTTATTTAAATAATTCACTTAAAAATTTATTAAAAACCTGTTCAAAGAACTACAAGCACCTAAGGAATGGTGATAGCAAGAGTGACAGTCTTCCACAGAGAAGGGCACACTAATTGCCTATACAATACTAAAAGTTCAACCCTGAAAACATATACACACAATTAGCATTATAGAAACTCTGTATAGTTATTGAAAAAAGAGGTCATTAATTTGAAACAGTAAGGAAATGTATTTGGGAGCAATTCAAAGGAAAAAGGAAGAAAGAAATGTGATTATAATCACAAAAGTAAGAAAAAATGATATAATAAATTTTCAGAGTATATTTTTATTATGCTTTTTCTATTCTAGACCTCTTCCAGAAACTCCCCCAGTTCCTTACATATCAAAATTAATGTCTTTCTTTCACTCTTTCAAGAAAAATAACAAAATGAATATCAAAACATGGAAATAAAAGACAAAGTATCAAAAGAAAATAAAATGTTCATAAAAAAGCATCAAGTTCATTTTGTGTAGGACAACTAATCCTGAGCAAAGGGCCTTTCCTGGAGTGAGGCTGATATACTGAGTGACACTCGATTTGAGAAAACTGATTTTCCTTTTTATTTCTTTTGAATGCCTTGAATTTAAAAGTACCTATCTATTGTGTTCACCCTTATTTGTTGTCAGTTATATCATTTGCCTCACTTCCTGTTTTATTTATTCAGCTGGTACAATTAAGTCACTGACTTTGTTTTCTAACTGCTCAACTAAAATGAAAGTATCATTCTCCATATTATCTTTGGCTGTTGATTCATTATCCCATTAGCTGACCCAAATCCTCCTTCGTGCCTAACACACAATGTCTAATGCTCTTGCTTTAATAATCACAATGCTTGGTGAAACAGTGATTTTTCAAGCCTGAATGAACTTCACAGTACCTTTATGATTAAGTCCCCCTTAATTATACAAGAATCTGTACACTTGAGGGATAGCATCAATCTTTAAATTGAGCAGATGATATTCACATGCATCTAGAGCTTCAGCAACACTGGGCTAGCACCTTTTTCTTTCATCTAATCAATTTATTGGAGTATTTGTATAGTAATGACAATCAGTAAATTACTAGATACCATCACCTTACTTGGGCATTATGACCCTTGCTTCAGCTAAACTGGTAATTATAGTCCTAGCACCAATTCTCCATGGACTCATAGAAAGACACACACCCCTCAATACATATAACTGATGTGGGTTGTCCTTCTGTATATGCGTTGCCTTTATTGGTTAATGAATAAAGTTGCTTTGGCATATGGCAGGGCAAAATATATCCAGACTGGAATATATATAGATATTAGGCAAAGTCAAAGAATATCATGTAGCTGCCTAAGGAGAAGGACATGCCAGAAACTTATCAGTCGGCCACAGCCTCATGGCGATACACAGATTAAAAGAAATGGGTTAATTTAAAATGTAAAAGTTAGTTAATAAGAAACATGATCTAGCCGGGCAGTGGTGGC
>NW_004949132.1:2087473-2094788 GCF_000317375.1 Microtus ochrogaster
AGAATAGGTCAAACAGTGTTGTAAGTGATATAGTTTCTGTGTGATTATTCAAGTCTGGGTGACCGGGAATGCAAGAGCAGTCTCTGCTTATAAATAACTTAAGAAATATGCTCTTTATTTCATTGTTTAATTTCTTACTGTCTCCATTCTGTAACAAACTTGCTCTGTTTCTTCAAAATAGTTTGACTTAATTCTAATTGTTACCACACATCTTAAAAACTATAAATTATAAACAGGAAACAAGTAGATCAAGATCAAGATCATAATGTGTAATGTAAATAAGGCATAATTTGGAAATAAAAGTGAACATGATAAAATATATCACTAAAGTGATGACTGTAACCAGAATGTTCATCAAATATTAGTAAGACTTTCCAACTCTTCATAACAAAAACAGAAGATAAAATTAAAGTGTTCCTCTGGAAACCAATCAAATTTAACTTCAACATTTAATTTTATTTCAAAGACAGAGATAATATAGTATAACATTGAAAACAAATTGACTGGCTAATAGATGAGCTTTATGTGAGAATAAAATGAGATACATTAAATTATTAAGTTTTGTCTACTCAAATTTTATCCATCTGGAGTAAATTTTTCATGTAGAAAAAAAATGTGATTAAGCCAATTATCCTTCCTGACATTCTCAACTTCAGTCTTGTAGCAAGAGGAGCATTGAAACAATGATAAGTTACTATTCCTTGGGAAAATGACAATATACTTTACCAAAGTAAAAAACATAGATAGGACAAGACTCCTCCCCCAAAATTCAAAACTCTGAATAACACACACATAACATTCACAATAGAGACTATAGAAAATTCTTTTTTAAAAAAATTCCTTAGTTCTTTGAAAATTTCCTGTCATTTGATTGTATTTATCTCCTCCCAGTCAACTCTTCCCAGTTCAACTCCTACTTCCTGTATACTACAAACTCCGTGTCTTGTATTTTAAAGCCCACCAGTTATAGTTTTAACTGCCCAAATATTCTTGGATTCATGACCTTCCACTGGAGACTGATCAATTTACCAGGGACTATATACACTCTTTGAGAAAACAGTCTGTCACTTTCCAGACAACCAACAATTGTCAATAGCTCCTCAGCTAGTGGTCAAACTCTATACCCATCTATCTGCTTCATGCTGGAATTTGTTCTCTTGGGGTTTCATAGATCTTGTACATATTGTTGCAAACATTGTGAATTCATTTGTACAGTTGTTCTGCAGTATCCAGAAAACTGTTTCCATGTAGTCATTTTACTTACCTTTGGCTCTTACATTGTCGGCAATAATTAATGAGCCTTGGGAGGAGTACACTACACGTGTTCTGTTCACTCACATTAATCAGGCTCATAGCAGAAGACCCAAGAACAGAAAAGGCTCATTCCACCTGCACAGTTATATGCTGCTCTAAACTGACACTAAATTTTTGTCATCTACTTATCACAGAAACACTAAATTCACCCTGACTGTGAACTAGAAGTTGCACGTAAACTGAATCAAGAAGACAAATTGCAATAAGTATAATTTCTAAATGATGCTTTAATTATAGTAAGGAAAGAAAAGTCCTTAAGAACATGGAGTACATCAAGCATTAGCTCAGATCAGAGGATAATCAAACACTTAAAATTCAGAGGGGTCGTAATGTAGGGAAAAATAAGTAGAGAAGATTTTGGCAAAGAAAACTAGAACCAATTCACAGGCATTGCAACACATAATTTGGTCATATAAAGAAATGATTTCTAAATATGAGCGAGGCACATTCATAACCAGATAAATTATGGAGTAGGCCATGTTCTTCAGGACTGTTAAAGAACAAACATACTCACATTTAAAGGGTTTTAAAAGAAGGCCCTGCAAGTGGAAAATGTTAATTTTAAGCATTCTTATTTATAACTGTACAGTACAAAATGGGGTGAGAACTACAAGTCATACATGAGCATAGTTTCATTCATATCAATAGATATAGAGTTTTTAAAAAGATAAGTCACAAAAAAAAGATAAGTCACATTTATTAGCTGAACCCCCACCCCCTACAGTAGCTTAATGGACTCCCAGGTTTTATTGACAAAGGGCAAGCTACATTTAGTTAACCTAATTTATATAAAGGCAGTAATATTTTTTTCACATAAAATTTTCAAGGACTGTGGGCTTTACTTTGTGGACATCAAATCAATTCCCATGTGTTGTGTGAAAAGTAGGCACTAATTTGAAAGAAGTGTTTGAACTTAACAACTATGTAATCTAGAACACAACAGTTTTGAGAGTAGTATATCTAAAGTTATACAACCATTAGAAAAGTTGACTTCAGATTCTGTCTTTAGCTCCTTCCTGCTATGCATCATTTATAAATTATATATGTGTAGAAGAGGCCATGTGTTGATTTGACACCTTGCATTCTCTCTGCCACTACTTGCCATCTTCATGATTCTCACTATTATAGTAACATTGTTTTTTTGAATTAATAAGGTTTTATTATTTTGCAAAATGAAGACAGTTCTAAAACACCAAGTCAAAAACTGATTATAATCTACTACTGTCACATGTATGTTTATTAATAAAAATCCTGTCTGTTTCTGTAAAAAGAAGTCATGCATTTTCTCTTCTTATTTATGAAGGTGTATACTGCTTATTGGAATAAATAAGCTTATGGGTCCCTAGGCAAGTGGGAGTTATGTAAACAAAGCATCCAGTGGCTAATTATCCATAGCAACAGGCAACTGGGACAACAGATGGGTGTGCTCCATCATCAATCTTCAAACCCTCTTTTAGCCAGAGTGAGGTTTGGTGACAACAGGCGGGATGAAATAGTCCAGGCCCACTTGGGATCCTTTACAGTAATATTGTTAATAGAGGAATTTCTGCTATAAATAGTTTACTCTTCTGCCACAACTCTCACAACCAAGTTGTCATCACTACAGTGAACATTCCTCCTGACAGGAGACATGATGAAAGATTAAATCTCCTAATGTGGTCTCCAAAGGAGGAGCAATTTCCTACTGACTCCTAAAGCTGAGTATAAGAAATGGAAAAAGAAAAATAAGACATCGCCCAAGAGTCTTAAGTTAGATCTCCATTTTTTTGTTCCTAATACACATATAATTTTATCAACCAGGTAATTAATTCTAAAACACAAATAAAAGTTTTGATCAGTTAACAAACATATGGATTAATTTTTATTGGCTTGTAAAATTACCTAACCAGCATTTATAACATTGTTTAAAATAGAAAACACATTTGATCTCAAATGAACACATCCCTTTAAAGATTTAGCATATGTATGTACATGTGAGTGAAGGTTGCTATGGAGTCCAGAAGACAGTAGAGAGTCCCATGGAACTAGAGGTATCATTGATCATGTGCCACCCACCATAGGATCTGAGAATTCAACTTAGGTCCTCTGAAAGAAAAGCAAGTGCTCTTAACTGTGGAGCCATTTCTTCAGTCCCAGATTAACTCAAATTAAATGCCATTCTGAAATGCAGAACAGTTGTAAATTAGCTATTACCATTGGAACCAGAATCACATTATCTTCATCCATAAGAATGTGTTATTTTGAGCATGCACATAATAGACTACATATAAATACATGCCTCCTCTGTGTGTGTGTGTGTTCTATATATTGTGACTAGCACTTTGAATAAAAGAATAATGCCATTTTTATAGTGTCTGGATATTTGATTGCAAATTACAGGAAATCAATGAATATTTAATGAATACCTGACTTACTGGATATAAGAAGCAAAGATATACTGGTTAGATATATAAATATTCAATTCCCCCGATGACAGTATTTAAAAGACAGTAATAAAATCTGAAATGAATTTCACCAAACAGAAAATACTTCTTGCAAAATAGGAAAGAAAAACACTAGAAATAGCACTTGTGTAGGATAGAAATGTCCCATAGGTACAGATATAAAAATAAAAAAAATGTTCCAGGCTAGGAGTAAGTCACTATAGCAGGATTTAAAGTGGAGGAGGAATGTTTTAGCATGTCATTAACACACAAACTTGGACCTTGCAAATTATCTTTGTTACTAGAAATTTATAAAACATTATGTGAGAAAATTGAGATAATTCCAATTAGAGTACACAAACTTACTAAGTGGATGGAAAGGAAACCTTTAGGATGATAGAGATGCAAGGGTTAGTACATATTTTAAAAAGTAAAGTATTAGTTCCATATGGATATTTGTGATATGATTAGTGACCAGTTATTATCAATCTTACACGGAGCAAAAATTGAAAAATAAATGATGCTTATATTCATAATTAATATTTGTAAAAGGTTTACCATGACAAGTAATGTCTTGCCAGGACAAAGATAAGAAAGCTAGTAACTAAAGACTTTGTAAATTATTGCTTTGTTTATTTCCTAAGCAAAATGATTACTTTTACTTTATGATAAATTGAAAATTTTCATGTCATAGATTTGACAAAGTATGACACACATTCTGAAGGTGTTAATGGATCACATGCATACAGGTGGTTATCTGAATTTCTCTTTGAACATTTAACCTCATCAGATAAGGGAACTTTCTGATATATTTGACAACAGAAACAAATTAGTTTTAATGTATCTGCTCAATCACCATGTTTTGAATCTTATCATCAACTTACTTCTAAAAATACAGGAACATGAGTGTCTTATACATTAACCAGTATTCAAAGATGGAAGACACATCTCTAGCAAGAATTCTAGTTGATCTTAATAATAAAACCTCAGAGTCAAATATAGGCATTAATGCTAAGATCAGACAAGCACAGCAGCCAGCCACTAGAGAGTTCTTCTACTTCTACCAATGTATCTCCATATTCCATTTGTGTCCACCAAACCTCAGACTGCACCAGCTTCTGTCTTCTGTCTTATTTTCCTCTCTCTGCCCAGCCAAATTACTCCTGTCTCCACCTCTCTAGAACTGGGATTAAAGTTGTGTGTGATCCCAAGTGCTGGAATCACCTTTGTGTGAGCTCTATTTCTCTTTTAGAGAGATTCAATCTTGTGTAGCCCAGGATGGCCTTGAACTAACAGAGGTCCCTCTGCCTCTGTCTCTAGAATCCTGGAATTAAACATGTGTGCCATCACTCTCTGGCATCTAGTGGCTCAGCTCTACACTCTGATCTTCAGGCAAACTTTATTTGTTAAAACATAAAATATCACTATAAACATCCCCTCTCCTATAGTAACTAACATCAGTGGTTACTCTAATTGAAATACACATATCTAAAGTTTAAAAGCTAACCCGTATTTATAAGAGAAACCATGCCATATTTATCTTTTTGGGTCTGGGTTACTTCACTTAAGATGATTGTTTCTAACGTCATCCATTTACCAGAAAAATTTATTTTCCTTAACAGCTGTGTAATTTTCTATTATGTAAATGTATTACATTTTCATTAACCATTCATCAGTTCATGGATATCCAGGCGGTTTCCAGTTCATGGCTATTATGAATATAGTACAAATGAACACACTTGAGCAGCTACCTCTACAGTAAGATGTGGAGTACTTGGTGTATATGCTCCAAAATGGTACAGGTAGACCTAGTAGGAATAGATTTAGAACTTTTTGAGGAACCTCCACACTGATTGCATCATGGTTGTAACAATTTATAATCCCAGCAAGACTGAATAAATGTTCTCCTTTCTCCTGCACCCTCTCCAGCAGATGCTATATCATTTGTTATATTGATCTTGTGTATTCTGACTGAGGTAAGATAAAATCTCAGAGTAGTTTTAGCTTGTATTTCCTGGTGCCTAAGGATGATGAATATTTTTCAATGTTTCTCATTCATTTATGCTCATTTTCTAGAAAAAATGTTTAGTTTTAGCCTCCATTTTCAATTGGGTTGTTTTCTAGATATTGAGGTTTGTAATTCTTTGGATATTTTAGGGAGTATCACTCTATCAAAAGGATAGTTAATTGGAAATGACTTTTTTCCATTCTGTAGGCTGCTGCTTTACTTGAATGATGGTACACTTTTGGTATAAATAAGCCTTTTAGTTTCTTGAGGTCCCATTTATTGATTGTTGATCTCAATGTCTATGCTATTGATGTTGTTGTCCTGTTCAGAAAGTCTTTTATCTGTGCCAATGAGTTCAAGTGTATTCCCCATATGTTTTTATCATATTCAATATATCTAGTCTCATACTGTACTCATTGATCTGTTTGGAATTGCATTTTATGCATATATATATATCCATTCTACATATAGATATAAATTTTTATTAGTGTCATTTTTAAGATGGTGTCTTCCTTTAGTATTTCTAGGCTTATTTGACAAAATTCAGATGTCCATATGTGTGTGGAATTGTGACTGAATCTTCAATTCTATTCCACTCATTAATGTGTCTGTTTATAAGTCAATAACATGCTGTTTTTACTACTATAGCTCAGCAATGCAATTTGGAATCTGGGATGTAATACCTGTAATAATCTGTAGGTCAGACCATTACAATACCTCTAACAATTCTTTCATTACTTAGGTTTTAGATAAGCTGGGTATTGTGTGTCTCTTCTTCCATATGAAGTTTAAAGCCTTTTACTTGCTTGATCAGCATTGTCCAAAGATATTTTATTTTTGAGGCTAAGTTATTTATTTTTTATTTTGTGAAAGGTATTGTATCCCTTCTTTCTCAGTATATTTGTCAGTTGCATATAGGATGGTTACTGATTTTTGGAAGTTAATTTTGTATCCTGATACTTTGCTGAAAGTCCTTATCAGATATAGACAATTCCTAGTGGAATCTTCATGGTCTTTTACATACAATATCATATCATTTGCAAATAAGACAAAGGATGTAAGATACAGGATCATATAGTAAAAATTTTATATCTGGACACTGTCTTGGCTAAATGACTCCAAAGGTAAAATACTTTTATTTCTTTCCTTAATAATGACACTAACACATCATTGGTGACATAAAGCTAATGATTAATGCATGATAATTTGGACACGTTTCTTCTACCTTGTCTTCAAAACCCCAAATTATTTTTTCCTTGTCATTTACTCTGTGTCTGAGACTTAAGCCTGAGATTTTTCTTTGACTGCATATGTTTTTCATTTCCCATTGTATTTCAGTTTGTGTTTTCTCTAACAATTCTATTTAATTTTTAAATTCTACTATCATGTCTTAAAAAGATTTTATTTTTCACTGAGCTGTTTGTACTTTTATTATCTTCATTAAAGCACTTATTCCTCTTTTAGGTCCTTGAACACACCTAGAATACTTTCTTATCATCGCTATTTTGAAGCCCTCATCTTGTGCTTCAGGAAATTGTTCTCCTCTGTAGTTGTAATAGGAGTGGCGGGG
>NW_004949132.1:2096877-2097813 GCF_000317375.1 Microtus ochrogaster
ATGTACCAAGCAATATCAATAGGACGAAAGCAGTGGCTTTGCCGGCTAGATGTAGCCCATTCCTTAGCTTTCTGCCATTCCAACCTTGTGGCTGAGGTACCTGCCAGAGCCACATTCAGTGCCACAAGTCTACAGTGTTTCAAGGTCCTTGCCACCAAACAAGCTACAACAGACAACAATCAAGTCCTCTCTCTGTAGCCAGCCCTCCTGCCTCAAACAGTCAGAGTTTGCCCTGGCAGGACGGCCCAGAAAGCTGGCATTTTAAAACAACACAGGTTTTTTTCTGCTGCTGAGTCAGGAAAATTTCAAAATGGAGGACGTACCATTTTGTGCTGGCTCTGGGGCCGCCAGGTAGGAGCAGCACTCAGCATTTTAATTCTGAGACTGAGCGTGCAGCATAGAAATTCTTTTCATCCAAGTTACATTCAAATCTGACACACAGAGCACTGCGCAGTCTGAACACATGTCTCTGTATGGCGGCAGGAATCTGCCATGCTCTCCTGCCTGCCTAAGCCTGATTCTGCAGTCTGCCCAGGTGCAGGCGGAGAGCGCTGAGCCATCAGCATGGTCTCAGAGCACTCTCCTTCCAATCCCAAGCGGGAACACAAACATCCAGTCCCATAAAATCCATTGAAATGCTTTAAAGCCAGAGTTCATGCTGTCAGCACAGCCCCAGGAAGCCGCGCTTTAAAATGAAGCAGCTTTTTTTTCTGCTGCTGATGCCGAATCAGGAAATCTCTCTACAGCACGCCACCAGCTAACAGCCAAAACTGTGTTAAACTCTGTTTTTATTCTCTGATTAAAATTAAGCTCTCTCAGGTTTTACGTGGAGTTCATAACCAAGCTGGGCGCGAAAATGTAATGGCATAAACGAATGCAGACAGATTGTAAAAATATATATACAGCTTTAATAGACTTACAGAACCACTGTTCCCT
>NW_004949132.1:2098381-2134017 GCF_000317375.1 Microtus ochrogaster
TGTTTTGCTTTGAGATCTAGGCATCTGGAGTTAGAATGTTTGAAATGGTTTTTGTTGTAAATCTGATCTTGCCTTTGTTGGGTTGGTGTCTTGTTCATTGGTTGCTGTTGCCTACTCTGGGTCCTAGCTAAATGTGGTGGATTTTGGATCCCTGGTAGCGAGCAATTCTCTGAGACTCTGGGGAGCACAGAGTAATGGAGATGTGCTGGAAGGAGTATCTGACAGTGGCAGCAAACAGCCCAACTAGAGAGACTCTGAATTCTAGTTCTACACTCAAAAGCCACACTCAAGATAATACAGATGGAGTGGGAGGAGGGGATAAAGTAGAGGGATGGCAGCAAATCATAATGTAAGTCTGGAGAGACATGAATGGAGAATGCAGAGAAGGAAAAGGGTTGTTTGCTTAAGTTTCAGCCAAATACAGTAGCTGTGAATCCTGGTAGAGAGTTGTTCTGTGGGACAACAGGGCATCACAAAAAATGGGTATGACCTACAAGAAATGTCTAAAAGGGTCAATAGGAAAGAACTAGGGAAGATCTGAGCCTTGGGTCTATACCAAGAGGCTGAGTCTTCAGGTGATGGAACCTGTAATCCATTTTGAGTTCATTATTCTAAGTCACAAGAGATGAGGTCCTGTTTTCATTTGTCTGCCTGTGGATCTGCGTTCTTACATTCTGTAATATAACAGTTTGGAAGATCTGCCCTAGCAAAGTATGACTGACTGAGTGGTCTGTCATAAATTTGTTATCTTATATTTATGGCAACTAAAAGTAGAAACCAAATTGTACTCAGGGTTCCTTCTTTGGGAGGCTATGAGTAAAAAGTTTATTGCAAATTCTAATTCCTGACTGAAAAGATAGCTGTCTTCTCTGCAAGTTCCTTCAAATAGTCGTTCCTCTGTGCATGCTTGTTTTGGGTCATTTTTTTTTTCTGTTTTCATAAATACCATTCATGTGGATTTGGGCCTGCTCCAATGATTTCTTTTTAATTTCACTGCTTCTATAAAGATACAGCCTTCAAATAAGGTCATAGTTGAAAGTGTTGGGGCTGAAGGTTAAACACATAGCATTGAATAGATGTAATTCAACTCAACAAATAATCTTAGGTATAAAACATTGTGGTGTCTCAAACAGTATTATGCAAAGAAAAAGAAAGACTGTGACCCACAGCATTGTGGCAGATTGGATTACTGAGAAACCACAAAATTATATTTAGTTTTATTATCCATCAATGAGACTTCATAGATGGAATGATGGGTTGTGCTGTCATCAAAAATTATACATTACATAGAAGGAAGAAAAGTTTCTTTGATTTTATTGTGTTAGTCTTAGTTTCAATTTTGGAAGTTGTCAAGGTTATAGATATGTTTGACTGTCTAAAAACTCAGGAATTTCCCTTGTTCCCTCATTTACAATGAGAATAATTGTAAACAATGAGACTATGCCCTAGCAATTGCCAATATTCCATAGACTATAAAGGTCAGCCTTTCTTTTATATATATTTTCGTAGTTCAGCCCGATTATGATAACAACAGGAAAGTAAATTCTCTCCAACATATAGTAAAAGATGATGTTGAACTTAATATTTTATATTATGTAGTACTCTTCAATTTCTCAAAAAATATATGTCATAAAAATCTGCTTTGTTTTCAAAAGTTACATTGAGTTCAAATAAGAGATTTTTATGAAATGACAGGAATTATTTATTCAGCTTTTATGCACTGGAAACATACTTTGTGTTCAATTCTATGCTAGGCACAATGAGGATATTCATTAAAGGGTCTAATTCCTAGGCACAAAGGAGTTAATCTAGTAGGGAGAGTAAACATGTATATACCAAACTTGTAATCAAAGTAGTATCCCATAAGTTCTTTACAAGAGGTAAAACAGAGAAAATGTAGTCATTTCCAGAAGTCTTTGATTTCTGGCAGTTTTTTTTCTCAGTGTTCTTGAGAATGAACTTCAAGAAACTTTACAGCCACATGTGAGAACTTGTTTTTGAAAGCAGAAGGTCAAATCTGGTCACAAGAGCTGATAAACAAGGAGAGTTATATATCTGTGTCAAATGGAAATATGGCTGTATTGGTTTAGCAGTTCAAACAAATATCCATAATCCTCCATCAGTATCAACATAACAGAGCCATAACTTTTTCAGGCCAAACGTATAAAAAATCAAAAACAAAACCAACCAACCAACCAACAACAACAACAACAAAAAAAACCAAATAAATAAAAACACTGCCAACAGGATGGAAACAGAGCTGAAATTACTGCTGTTTTCATGAAATTTATGATGCCCACAATTCCATTTAAGTTAAGCTGCTGATAGAGAGAAAATAAATTCAATTAAATATGTGGCAGGCCGTTCATAGTTTCCTTTCTGGGCTGCAGGGAGTTTTCTCCATGTTGCCTATTATGGTTGGCAACAGTTCTTGGCAAATGAACCAAACAAAAATAAAAACAAATTAAAATACTCTGATGATGTCTCTCATTGAAAGAGCTTGAAAAAGATTGAGAAATCCAGAGGGTTCTGAGAGAAACTTCCATGTGTTTCCATGGTAATCAAGATCAACAGCATGTGTCTACCATAATTATATATTCCAATACTCAAGGAAAGTTTCGACTCCCACTGTAAAAAAAAAAACAGAGAAAGGTTTGGGATGAATTGTTATCCAAATTGCATGAAGCATTTTCAAAGTAAATACAAAATAAAATTGTAAATAATTTTAAAAAACAATCAATTGCTATAATGTTTTTAGAATTAGATCTGAAAGAGAAGAGAAACCTATTCAGCTCAAATCCATCCACTGAAAAATGAGGAAAATGAAGCTCAAACACCAGAAAAGGACCTGAGTTAGGTCCTTGCAGCTAACAGAACTCCTGTTTCAACTTAGTCATTTTTTCTCAGTTGTTCTTCCTAATGTTAATCTCTAAAATATGTTCAGAATCAAAATTTTAAATCACCTTTTCATCATAATGAGGCTGACTGCCATTTCTTCTTTAAACACATGTACTCTGAAGTTTTTCTTTCTTGATTTTTCTACTCGGATCTCCACTTATCAGTTCCATGTTTTGGTAAATAGCGAAATGTGGTGTGCCTTGATTGCTCATTTGTAAAATAAAGACAACAACACCCTTTACATCTGAGAATTATTGTGAGCAGCATGAGTTAACATTTGTAAAGAGTTTAGAGATATGCTTGCAGTTAATGTTTTCTTACCATCTTAATCATCTAAATGAATAGTAAACATCTTGCACTAAAAGCATTAAATTTTACCTGTGTTTCTCCATCCTGAGACAATTTAAAAGCAGTTGCATTTTTATCTCTTACTAGCTGAATTCTTGTTTGTCTATTGTTAGCAATCTAGTGCAATGACAATATGCCATAATTGGGATGTCCTTTTTGGTTATATTCACATCTGAGAGTGACAGTCACACCGAAAGTTGCTTGTAATTTCTTCCTAACCCCAGACATATATCATCTTACTTTTCAGAGACCCATATGATAATAACAAAAATGTTAAGGTATAGTTATTTAATATCTTTTCCTTATGCAGGACATTGCACACTTAAGAGGGACTGTATTTAGTGATGACATTTTAATAATTAGATGAATATGAAATTAATAAATTTTAGGTTTTGTAGAGAAACAAAAAATAGTGGACAGGAAACAAATCAATTCTGAGTATTTGTTGTAAACTTAGTTAATTCTCAATCGTGGAATATATAGTATTATCTTTTTTTGGAGATAAGGAGACAGCAATTAAAGAGAAAGGAAGAAAACACAATTTTTGATTTTTTTAGTACTGGAGATTCAGCACAGCGTTTCCCACAGGCTAGGCAAATACGCTATCCTTGTGTTGTATCCCAGACACATTTTACATTTTATTTTGAGACAAAATTTTGTGGTTTTTGCCTAGGTTGACTTTAAACTTATCGTGTAGCCTAAGTTGGGTTTGAATGTGCCATTCTACCACTTTAGCTTCTCAGCTAGCTGGACTTACAAGACTAAGCAACCAGTCCTAGCTGACATGCTTAAGATTTTACAAGGAATAAACCCAAAGGCTAGTTTACAAATGTTGCTCTATTTAAAATTCACAACTATTTTAAACTAATTTTGTGACTCTTTGTTATTTGTGTGCATGATTTGTGTGCTGGCATGTTTGTAACAGTCAACATCTAACTTTCTGGATTTCCCTTCCATCTACGTTTGTATACATTGGTGGGATCAAATCCAGATCATCAGTCATACATGATTGGGCATCAAGTGCATTACCAATAGAGCCATCTTTCTGGCCTTCTATTCTTAGCATGATTTAAAAGCTAACACTAACATTTATTTATTGTGGGGGGGGCATAGAAAGGTACTACAGCATACCTGTGGAGATCAGTGGAAAGCTTTCAAGAGTTTTTCTCATTTTACCATGTGGGGTTCAAATTTATGTAATTAGACAGGACAGGGAGAGTCTGGCCTGCTGAACTATCATGCTGGCCCAGATGATCCTAAGATTTTTAATAGAATTCATTAATCAGTGCTGCTCCTGTCATAGAGTTTGTTCAAATACCTTTTCTTTACCTATTACAATTTGTTCTCTTTCTCTAAGGACTATTGAACCCTATTTGGTATCACAAAGTAAAGTGATACATATTCAGAATATATTCTGTATCATCTTTAATGGAAAAGTGGGATACCAACTGGAGACATAGTAAATCCTACACGACAAGTTTTGAACCTAATCCTATATCAAATGCATGTCTTTTGCATATTGAGCCCTCTGTTGCTTTACTATGAAATGCAAAGACAAAGCAGAAAAGAAATAATAAAAAGCAAGTATGCGTTTCCAACAGCTCTGGGGATACCCTTGACCAGTTAGTCGTTTCCAAGTAGAAGAAAATACAAGTCTATTTATCTATACTATCAAAGTGTATTTTAGACTAATGGACTGTTGACAAGACAGTCATAAAAGCATAAATGCACAATAATTTTGGATTAAATATGAGACATTTTGGTGTAAGAACCAGTAACATGTGACATCTCTTCAAGTACAAAAATTAGCATAAATATTTCATAAGCTTGTCAAACTCTATTCAGAAAGGCATAAGGTTTTATATTTGGAAAAAACATTTTTGTCACAACTCATTCTTTGCTGAAGCACCTCATTTTATAGTTCTAAGAAAAGAAAATCCAATTGGAGAGGCTTCTGCAGATATATTAACATTTTTGTTCATATTTCTGTGAAGAATGTATATTCCTCTTAATTGACTGACTTCTCTAAGGAACATACCAAACGTATTATTATATCCAGGATCCATTGTCTTTCATAAGTCAATAAATGTAGCACCTGTCATCTGTAGAGTTGTACACTGCATGTCAGGATTATTCAGGCAAGATAGAGCTCAAATTGTGCAAGTAAGTAATAGTGTATAATCTAAACCGTATAGACAGTGCATTAGGTGAGGTGGAAGTCTCTGGCAGTTCCAGTACCAGGATGAGTAGGTCAGCTTTCAGCGTTTTATTGCATATGACTTAAGCCTTAACCAAGGCTTTCTTGTCTGTCCTTGGGAATGCATAATAAGTAAAAGTAAATGTGCCTCTCCAGAAAAGAAGATAAGTAACAAAAGCTAATTAAAAACTTGTTTATGTAATTCAATAGGTGAGCTCAGTGAAAGTAATTCAGTAACTTGTAGTTTTAAAGCTCTTCCATTTCAAAGGACTATTGGATGTTAAGATATGACATAATATAAAAATAGCTTAAATGATGAAAAACAAACAGAAAATGGTAATCATGAGTACAGATTGTAGCTTGCCAGTACTGCCCAACATCATATAATACAATCCCCAGATAACTCCTTCTTCAATTACAAAGCAAGGTCATGGATATGAATAAGAGAAAAAGCCCATGAGTCAGCTCAAGAAGTGCCAAAAGAGAGTATAGAAAGGAGAAGAAGAACAAATTAGAAGAATATAGCAGCCATAGATCATGTCTGAAAGCCAGAAGACAAGAAAGTGATGTAAGAAAAAGCAAACAAGTAGCCAAGTGCCAGGGATCACACAAAAACAAGTTATTAAAAGAGGCAGATGACTGTATGAAAGCCAAGAAGCAGTGAGAACAGTGGCAAGTAGAACAGGCAGAAAATTAGAAAGTCAGCCTCGTTGGCTGACTTTCTAGGGTTGACTACTCATAGGCTTAAGACTGTAGAAAGTTCCTACAAAGAGCCACTTACTATTGGTATGTGAGCATTTAAAAAAGCCTCCTGTATTTGTAAAGCAGAACAAAATTGGGTACCAAAATGGTATCCAATTTTAAGTTTGAGCAAGGATTTCTCCTTGTGATTTACGGCATATTGATGTGTTTTGTTGCTAAATTCAACTCAAAGGCAGCCCCGTTAATTTCTTACAATGATTGATGGTTATCCAACTATTGTCGTATTTGGAAATACTTTCACAAGTTTTGGATTGGTTAAAGTGATGGACTAGAAATGCGTTCACTAAAACAGAGCTCCGAAATGTTGATAACACATCAGATGGTTTTGCTACTGTAGTGATTTCATTCTTTTTCAAGGCTGTTCTAGAATAGAAAAAAAAATTCCAAAGAGTTGTTCAAATGAATTTTGTGGAAGATTATATGACCTTTTCTTAAATAATTGTCAGCAACTGGAAGGCTTCTCATCTTTAGCACATGCTGTCAGTATCTTTTGGGGGGGCATGGAAATGATAACCAAACAAAAGCAACACACACACCATTCTCAGCAAAACAAATAAAAAGAATGTGCCTTTCCCTCAACTTGTTGGAAGTTACCAGAGTAAAAGGATTGTTTATGAGGGGTCAGTGCTTAGACAGACAGGGAATGGTCCAGCGTTTGACATATCATCAGAGTCTTTCCTACAGTCCAGCCTCTGACAAAACTAGTCTGTCTGAAATCCTTGGCAACAGGATTGTTGATCTGTATACAAGAAGGTTGAAAAAGCACCTAAATCCTCATGCAGTGTGCCCAAGCAGACTTTGAGAGATTTGTGCTGTAATGCCTAAAGTCCTAAGGAGATTGTATAAGACAAAGAAAGCAGCAGGGCCTATGGTGGTTCCATGTGTGTGAAGTGAGTCTGTGACAGGATCAAATGGGCTGCTCTTTTTACTGAGGAAGAGAAAATTGTTGTGGAAGTATTGAAGGCACAAGCACGGAGTCACAAAGCTAAGTAAATTAACAGTTTTCAAAGTAATAAAAGTCAAGGCTTGGTCTGTGGGGAAGAAAGAATTTACTTTTCCCAAATGAGATAAGACCTGAGTCAAGGCATTTTCACACAAGTTAGAAAAGTCACAAGGAACTATTTCCACCCGCTAGAGTCTTATGAAGTACAGTGGGAAGACATTTTGAGTGGATAATTTGAGTGGCTTGAGGAAACTTCAGTTTTACCTACAGGTTCTCTCATTTCACTCTAGAGAGGGGCACAGATTGGGTAAATGGATAAACCGTCTCTCTGAGGATGCAGAGAGTGAGGAATGTTCAAATCCTTGCGTCAGGAGTCAAGAAGAGTTAGTTATTTTCTGTGATTTTTCCTGAGAAGAAGAAACTACAGTTACTCATGGATGCAACCCATTTATTCTCACCACTGGCATCAAAAATGGGTAATATCAGAAATGATCTTGCTTTAATGTAAATAAATGAAAATATAATTCCTTCAGAAATGACATTTTTTCTAGAACCAGTTACATATATTAGATGAGTGCTTAGTTCCAGCGAGAAAGAGTATTTCAATTGTATATCAAAAATTAAAGCTGCACTGTAAATATTTGACTTTGAAGAAACTCAAACATATTTTTTATTTGAAAAAAGTCACATAAGTGATTTATACTTCTATATATGTATTTATAACATGAATAAAAGGTCACTTTAAATGGTCTAATATATCATTAGCTTAGTACCTTCTTCAACTGCATTTCTCAAGTAATGTACTTGATTTTGTGTCATAAGATTTATTATTTATACTATGAGTATTTTGTGTGCATAAATGTATGTGCACCACATACATTCCAGGTACGTGTGAAAGTAGTGGAAGGGTATGTGTCAGATTGCCTGGAGCAGGAATTACAGATAACTGTTAGTGGTCATGTAGGACCTAAGAATCAAAACCAGGTACTGTACAGGTGCTCTTAACCTCTGAACTATTTCTTCAGAACCACCTATTTTTTTTTATTTTATACGAGCTAGAAATTCAATTATGCTGCACATTCTGGTTTCAAACTCCTTGGCTTAAATTGTCCTCCTCCCTCAGCCTCCCAAGAAACTCAAATTCACTTTACTAGGCTTGTTTCTTCTACTCCATTGGGATTTGAGTAAATTATAATCTAATAATCAACACTATTACTTTACCACCACTCCCTAGGGCCTCCAGAATATTTCTATTCAGGAATGAACATACTTACTCAAAGTGTTGATGCATTTATAGTGTTTCTTCATTGTATCTGTGATCAAAATTGAGTTTATCAGAGTAGGACTCTACAACAGTGTTTTTCAAATGACTTACGTGATAAATAATCAGCCCCCCACTTTATATATGGTGCTAACATTTTCTATATGCTAAAGTGCTGTATTTATCTTGTTCAGACCTGTGTCCACAATTTTGAACAGGTTATTTTGAGTAACTGAAAGGACAGTGTCTACAATAGATATGTAATTTCCATAGAAGGATTCAAAAGTGTCTCTCTATATTGGAGAAGCTTTGGAAGACCTTCTCTACTTTGTTATTCCGGGAGAAGAGTGTGCCTCTAAAATGGGAAAGTGTGGCTTGACAGATTTGTTTCCTAACCAAAAATCTGAATCTCAGAAAGACGTAACCTTCAGTATATTTGAATGCTGCAAGCCTAAGGTACAAAAGAGTAACAAAACACTCATTGTAACTGTTCCAAAGCAATTAGAGGGAACCAGAAATACTAGTTATCTGATTTTGTGACTCCGTTAAAACTCTTGAGCAGCTGTTAAATGAGATTTTAAATTGTGTAACACCTTTGAGCTATAATATTTCTGGGTTCTAAAACCTAAGCAAAATTGTGCTTATGTAAAAAAAGAAAAATATCTAAATGGAAACAGTAGAAAAGAATTCTCCCTCACATCTTGTTGTATAATAAGTAGTTTAGAGAGATTCAGCTATTTGAGTTTCTTGCTTTTGAAATAAAGTGCAAACCAGATACAGGGGGATGATATTCTCAAATAAGAAAGAAATACATTGAAAAGAAAGATTTTTTAGTCTTAATGATAATGGGCCGTCTTCAGAGAAGTGCATTTGCTTAATCATCCCAGGCAATCATCCTCTGGGGAAAAAAACTGATTTCCTTTTCTATTTAGATTTCCAAAATAAGCAGGTTTCAGCCACAGGTATTAGATAACTCATTCAAATCCAAAATCATATGCTAACAATGATAAAAAATGAGAGCTGCATTGCTATTCAGAGCGCTCAGTCCTTGGCAAAAGAGTTCTACATGAAAATTCCTGAAGCCAGAGCAGAGGAAACAAAAGGCATAAAGAGGAAATAAGGCAAAGGGACTTAAAAGACCTTTTTGTATTCCTTTTATTTTCTGTTTATTTACTTTGTCTTTATTTAAAATGAACCTATTCCTCATAGTGAATTAACTTGGCCAGACTTAAAAAAAGGGGAAGAGTTTAGTTCTACCCCAACTTGATATTCTTGTTGGCATCCATGGGATGCTTGTTATTTTCTGAACAGAAGCAGAGGAGGAGTGGATTGGGGGCAGCTGTGGGGGAAAGCATGGGAAGAGAGGAGAGAGGGGAAATTGTGATTGGGATGCAAAATAAAGGAATAAATTTAATTAATTCATACATCCATCCTAAAAAGAAATTATCTCACTGTGTAGCTCTGCCTGACCTGGAAATTGCTATAAAGATCAAATGGGCTTTGGACTCATCGTTATCCTCCTGCTTCACTGTCTATTCTCCAGTGAATACTGGTATTACAAGTGTACCACATCCAGCTCTAATTTTTAAAATCATTTTATTTGATGAAATGCTTTGTGAATAGCTATAAATGCTTTGGTGTCTGTCAAAGAACTTATTTCACTATATCTTAAGTGCAGTAATAATATATAAAAAAAAACAAACACATTTAGTAGTTATCTTTCTCATCGCAGTAAGAAATCCCTGGCAGATACAACAAAATGGAAAAGAGGTCTATTTTGAATCATTGTTTTAGGGAGATTTCCACCTTCCATTATGGGGAAGGAATGGAGAATTTCACGATGGAAGCCATGGCCAGCCAGTTCTCATATTTTGTTCTACCAGAACCAGCAGTAGGTTAAATTTTCAAAGACATATCACTAATGATCTATATCAATCAGCCAAGCTCCACTTCCTAAAATCTTAAAAGTTTTCAAACTAGATGTACATGCATGGAAATAAACAGTTGAAACATGAAGCTATGAAGTCGTTCTAGGTTCAAACCATAGCAAACTTAAAACAGTCATGTAAGTAAAAAGGACACATGAAAATGAAGCTAACGTGTTCATTTTTTTTCATTTTTGGTTTACAAATTTAAAAAGTGAATTTTGTGTGGATTTTGTTATTTATTAAATGAACCCATCTGTATTTAAGATTTCTCATTAACCAGGCCAAAAAAAAAAATAGTTCACACATTGGGAGTAAGTTACAAAAAGTGCCTGGTCATTCTTCATCTTATTTGTTTGTACCTATCATTTATTTTTGCCACACATGTAATCCACAGAAGCAAAGGCTTAACATCAGTCCCCCTTTTTTGAGATACTTACAAAATTCCATGTTCAGAAACTTGCATAGCTGTATAACTAACTGGTAAATGATGACGATAGAACCTCATTCTGTTCTTCCACCTTCTATTCCAAAACAAATAAGGGTACCCACCTATTTACCAGCTATGCTTTACTATCAGTCCCCAAAATACACATGCTCAAGCAATAGTCATGTGAAATTCTGGCATTAAATTGGGAGTTATTAAATACCTTTGCTTGAGAATTCTGTCTGTCTCTGTTGATATGAGTCTCTTGTGGTTCTTTGTTGGTTCTTTTAGTTCTGTTTTCTTTCTATTTTGTTTGCTTTTCTTTTATTTCATATTATTTTATTCTGTTACTAGATTTTTGATGCCTATTTTCTAACAAGAGGCAGCCAGGTATGGAATCTGCTTGGAGGGCAGTTTTTCAGAGGATTTGAAGAGGGGAAATTATAATTGGAACATATTGTATGAAAATAATATATTTTCAGTTTAAAAATAGAAAACAAATAAATGAGAATTGATTGGGCAAAACAGCCCCAGCATCCCTAATAACTGAACTACAACTGAACCCTGTGAACTTTACAATTTTATAACCTCCAACTAATCTATGTGTAGACACTTTACTGATCAAAACCTGCCAACTGTCCTCTAACATTGTGCTTTCTGTTGCATTATTCACTTTTCCATTGCTCTGACAAAATATTTGGCGTAACTCGGATGATAATTCATGCTCCCAGACCTTTGAGTTCATGATAGCAATGCTGATTTTTGACCTGTAGCATGACAGTTCATCATGGAAGAAATGTATGGAAAAAAAGCATATATGGAAAGATGTCAGGACCACAATATTCTCTTCATGAAAGCACTCACAATAACCTAAATAGCTGCTACTAAATTCTAGCTTCTAAAGACCCCATTACCTTCCTTAGTGACAGCACATCTTCAGATTTAATGCATTGGGTGCCATTTCAAACATAAAATAATGCCTCAATGTAATGCTTTGTTCCACTTTTGTAGATACTTTACATAAGTTTTTCTCTTGCAGCTCCTTGGTGAAGTCCCAGATTATGTATGGACTGGAGTTTCCTGACTCACGGATCATAATTTTCTCAAATAAACTCTGAAAATTTAATGTGCCCAAGTTCATCTTTTAACACCATTAAGCCAATATTTGGATTTTCTTTTGATAGCCATGAAATACATACATAAAAATGAAATCAAACTAAAAAATCATCAAGCCAAGAAAAACGATGGTAACTTTTCTACCTCTGGTAGTTTCAAATGGAAATGAAACTCTTTGTAGATTTTTCTGTCCACAGTCTTCAGTTAGACCCTTACCGCCTCACTGCTAACAGATATAGCAGCACTTAGTGAGCTACTAATGGCAGAATGAAGGCAAGAAAATTGCTTTTTGTCAAATACTACTTTCGCTTCTGAAAGACATCTCTTTAGCTAAATCTCAGAGCAAGTCAATAGCCTTTTCTAACTTCCTATTAATTAATTTCCAAAGCTGGAATAAATGAAGAAAGCATCACACTGCTTCTCCCCCTACTCTTATTGCCAGCCTGTACAAAATCTGCTATTGCTTTGCTGTGTTTTCTTTCCAAGGAGGAAAAATGTTACCATAGCAACCAGTTAGTCAATCTACTTTGCTTAGTATTTCATTTTTCTGCATAGTTGATGAACATAGATTGTTTCACTCATTTAGAAATTTTTATGTGTTTTTCTACTGTGTTCAGAGATCCAACCAAATCCCATCTATTATCAAAAACTCACCTGTTGGACTTAAAATACAAATTGCTAATGTAACAATAAACAGATAATGAAAAAAACATATCTGAATGTGTATATCTTAAATAATGTACAAATTGTAAAATGTTGTGTGTAGTTATAGAAAATATACACATTTATTTAGTGAAAGTTTTAAAATCCCTTTGGTTTAAGATGTTTTGTGTTGTTGATTTAAATCTTTGGAATTTGAGTGGTATTTTATTTTCTTCTTTGAAATGCAGGAGACAAAGGAGGCTGCCTCACATAATTCAAGAATAATTGCTTCTCAAATACAGAACAAAAGAATTGCTAATAATTTAGTTGAGCTCAGCTTTCTTTTCAGTGCACAATATCGTCTGGTTCATTTATTATAGAGAGCAATTGTTGCAGGGACAGAAATGAGAGAATGCCCTTGTGCAGACATAGTCATTGCACAGAATTTATAAGAACCACATCAACAGGCTTAGTTTAGATAATAATGGTAATTATTATTTTGAAATCCTATTCATTTGCACAACATTTTGTACTTTAAAAATGTCCTATAATATACTGTACTATCATACAACTCTTCCAAATCTTGTAGATCATAGAAACAAGCTCCTAAATGATTGTATTTCAGTACTTTGTTGAGATTGGATTTTTGGGACTGCTGATGTATGAAACATGTCCCCATCACTTTTTCACTTTTTGGAGATAGTAAGACAGAGACACATAGACGGACAGACCTTAGGAACTAGTGTAGTTTGCTACAGACAGAGACCACTACAGAAAAAAACAACCCCCTGTGTCAAAGTTAAACATGGTATTCCACCATAGTGAATGGGCTCCAAAGAGCCAGTTCATGTACCGGAGATAAATCTTGGCCCACTACCAGGGGCCACACAGAAGAGGGCTTGGTCCTGCCTCAACTTGATATGGCAGGCTTTGCTGACTCTCCTTGCCCTCTCTGAGGAGTGGATGGAGATGGGGTAGGGGAGAGGAGTTGAGGGGGGACTGTGGTTGGTATGTAAAATGAACTTAAAAATTGAAAAAAGAAACCAAAGCAACTCGAAATACAGAACTGTGGAACCTAGTCCCAATGATACACCTGTAGAGCATCCATCCCCACAGCTAAGGAGAACATTAAAAAGGGGAAAGAGTAAGATAGTAAGAGCCGGAGGATCAGGGCATTTGCTTTGAAATTGTCTTGTAGTAATGTCAGAAGCTGTGCCCATAAAATCTCACCAATATGACTCTGCAAACAGGTGAAAAGGCAGTAACAATAGACATGCCAAAGTGGATGGATGAAAGCCCACGAGGGCCCACCCTACACACAGAACTAGAGGCAAATAGGGAACATGAATAGTGTTAGAAATAGTCTTCTCCAAAGAAGAGCACATCAGTTATTCATCCAATATCAAATAGTCATCCCTGAAAACACATACAAGTAGCATTATATAGATTGAGAAAGTTATAGTTAGGAATATATACATCTATAATAAATGAACAATAACAATTAATGAAAACAAAGGCCATGAATTTGAAAGAGAGTAGGTACAGTATATGGAAAAGTTTAGAGTGGAAGAAAAGAAAGGGACAAATGTAAGCACATTATAATCACAGAAACTAGAAAAAGCAAAAGAAACATAAAACGGAATTAATATAGGGTTATCAATGTGTGCTAGTCTGAGAGACAAAGCAGTGTGGATTGTAGTTCTTTAGGAACAGTAAAAGGATATAGAAAATCTCTCTCTTATATCTCTGTCAAGTTCAAAAGGCCAAATATGTAGTCTAAATTCAACAATTGATATCTGTACTCTTCTGTCTCTCTTTCTCTCTGTGTGTGTTTTATAATATTCTTTATGTAAGTTTCAAGATTCTTATTTGTTAATTTTATTTTTTTATTTTATTTTTTTTTCAAATTTATTTATTTAAGATTTCTCTCTCTTCCCCGCCACCAACTCCCATTTCCCTCCCCCTCCCCCAATCAAATCCCCCTCTCTCATCAGCCCAAAGAGCAATCAGGGTTCCCTGCCCTGTGGGAAGTCCAAGGACCACCCGCCTCCATCCAGGTCTAGTAAGGTGAGCATCCAAACTGCCTAGGCTCCCCCAAAGCCAGTACGTGCAGCAGGATCAAAACCTTGTGCCATTGTTCTTGAGTTCTCAGTAGTCCTCATTGTCCGCTATGTTCAGTGAGTCCGGTTTTATCCCATTCTTTTTCAGACCCAGGCCAGCTGGCCTTGATGAGTTCCCGATAGAACATCCCCATTGTCTCAGTGTGTAGGTGCACCCCTCGTGGTCCTGAGTTCCTTGCTCGTGCTCTCTCTCCTTCTGCTCCTGATTTGGACCTTGAGATTTCTGTCCGGTGCTCCAATGTGGGTCTCTGTCTCTGTCTCCTTTCATCGCCTGATGAAGGTTAATATTCAGGAGGATGCCTATATGTTTTTCTTTGGGTTCTCCTTCTTATTTAGGATCTTATCTAGGATCATGAATTATAGACTCAATGTTAAAACAATCTTATTTTATATAACGAACCTAGTTCCCTCCCCCTCCTGTCCTGCTCCCCACATCTTCTCCTCAACCTACTCCCCATCCACTTCTCAGAGAGCATGAGGCCTCCCATGGGTAAGCAACAAAGTCTGTCACATCACATGAGAGAGGACCAAGGAAGCCGTTGCCCCCTCTATCTGGGCTGAGCAAGCATCCCTCCATAGGGAAGATTCTTGAGAGCAAAGTATGTGGCCTTCGTATTTCGGTATTAATTTTAAAGAACATCACATGAAATGCAAAGGTTTACAAGAGAATTATTTTGCTTTTACAATTTGTCATATGGTTCTGAGACATTTATACAAATTTATTTATTTGCTTGTTTATTAAAATTGCTCTGGTTCTTGAACTTAACCTACTAAGGATATGTGACCTCTCTTTGGCAATTCCCACTATCTTTCAGGATTGTCATTATCCATTATGTCTGATGTCTCAAGCAACTTTTATATACTTCTTTCTTTCTACTGATCAAGATCACTTCTGTCATATTATTCAGAGTTTATTTAATAAAAATTATTTCTATTTCCAACTATGTATCAGATTAGTTTTATGAATTTGGCAAGTTGTTCTTGGCAATCTATGCCTTAGCATCCACAACTATCAAATGTTCCTCATTAGGCCTGTCTTGTTAATTTCATTTACTTGTAACAGTTATCAATTGAGTAAATGACATCACTTCATCTAAAGAAGTTTTCTTAAATTTGCAAAATGATAGAACCCAACATATTTTTTCAAATTAAATTTCCAATATGTTTTCCCTCAATGTCTCTTTTGGTTAGGAAAGCACCCGTAAAGGCACACATGCAAACATTTCCCTGAATATGCATACTGTGATTCCCTGAGGTCCTGCAATGGCTTCTGAAGAAAGCAAAACTGGAGTCAGAAATGGGACCAGTGTCCATAATAAAAGAAATAAAATCATTGCCCCACCTGCCAAAAAGTATATAATATGAGCCTGTAAGTTTAATAAGCTAAATTTTGGAATCATGATCTTCTAAGATGGTAGGAAAAAAAAAAAAAACAACGACAACAACAAAACATCTTCAGAAGGAAACTATTCCACTGAACTCATTTTCTTCCTAGGATTGCTGCCAGTCTTTATCATCATCTCTGTGCTGGCCACAGGCAGCAATGTCTAAGAGAGAAGTTGCTTAATCTTTCACTCCATGAACAGACAAATTGTTATAACAAAGTATCCATCCACATTTTGTCTTGTGTTGTTTAAACCAGGATTTTATTTTTTCTTACACAATGAAGGAACATCTGTGGTCAATAGGAAGAAAAAGAAAACCTCCAAAAAAACCATTAACGAGACAGTGCCATTTTTCAAAATTAAGGCATTAATTCTCAGCTTGTCAGCTCTCTGAGTACATCCAAAGTAAGTTTCTAGCATACTTTCATGTGGTCACTGCAATAGCTATTAACTGAAAAAGTTCTTCATTTGGTAAGTGTTCTAAAAAAAGAGTAAGATGGATTATATTTTGCCTTCTTATTGCTTAACACAATTGAAAACTGGTGTTCCTATATGGTGTATCTCTTTCCCTAAATGATTAGCTTTCTAAAGTCTGTTCAATTTAAGAGAAACCTATTTCCTCTCTAGTTCTGACATCCTCAGAGGCAAGCCCTTGATGGAGAGTATCTTACAACTTGTCTTGATATACTCTTGCTTGTTTTACTTCTCTACCAGTGTTGATCCCAACAGCACTCTCCAATAGCCCCTCTAAATGGATGTGTTTCCTCCTCTGGGTCTGGTTCCCAGCAACTCTGCTTAAAAAGGATAATTTGAGGAATAATACAAGGAAACAGGCTCAAAGATGGGATTTTGCAGCTGGTGGAACTGTTGATTAGCTGGCAGAGTCCTTGTCTCTATGGGGTAGATGAAACACTGATAAGTACTGGCATGCATATTATTTGGACCTTCACATGTTGTAAAATACAATGATGTCCCACTAGATGGGAAGAAAAATAAAATGTTTCTGTCTTTTGAAAGGTTTGTGGAGAATGCTACTGCTAAGGGCAATAGAATGAAATGGTTTTGGCTAAGTGCCATGAATTCATTAGGGGGAAAAAAAAAACTACAAGGAGCAACTAAGAGTAATACATCCCAGATTGAAGATTCAGTCTGAAAGTTGTGAGAGCTTATAAACAAATAAAATGCTATTTCCTGCAGCTAAAGGAGACTAAAGGCAAGTTTTATGTCCAAGGCTTAATTATTTGAATAACAAAAGTTACAAATAGGTCAATGCTCAATCTTGGTTTCCTTGCTCCTGGTCCTGGTTAAAAAGATTAGGATTCCAATACTATTGTATAGGGAGTATTTGTACTGATTCACCACAAGACAGGGAGTCCCAGTGTTCTTTTAAGTAGTTAATTTTCTTCCTTTATTATGTTAAGATATATTTATTTTATTTTATATATATGAGTGTTTTGCTTCCATGAATGTATTGCATGTGCTTGCCTTGTGCCAAAAGAATTCAGAAGTGGGTGCATAATCCTCTGAAACTGGAGTTCCTCTATATTCTAGTTATTGCATACCTTTTACATCTTCTTCCACAATATTTCCTGAGCATTAGAGGAGTTTGTATACAAACCTCAACTGTCATTTGTTCCAAGCATATTGGGTTGTCATGGGTCTCTGCATTTACCAATTCAGGAAAAATAAATAAATGCAATGCAATGAATAAATGAGTATTTTTTATTGAAACTGAGAGTCAATTTTGTGTGTGGATACAAATATAGAGATCTAAAGATCAGCGAGAGAATAGAGAAACCAGTTATAAGACCACAAACTATAATTGCCTGAGTTTTGAGAAAGACACCAAAAATATACATTGGAAATGAAGAACATTTTCAACAAAGTATGTTTGAAAACTTAGATATCAATATGGAGAAGAATAAAACTTCATACAGATCTTTCATCTTATACATAACTAAACTCCAGATATGTCTAGGCTCTCATCATAAGGCTGGATACTCTGAAACTGCCTAGTAAGATTAAAATTTAACATGTAGGCAATGACAGATAGTTTATAAAAAGGGCTTCAGTAGCACAGAAAATAAGACCAATGGTGGACTAATAGGATCTCATGAATGTAAAACATTTCTGTACATCAAAAGAAATGTAATAAGTGAATATGCATGCAAGAGATTTGGAGAAAACATTTTGTCAGCTGCATATCAGGGAATGGATTAGTCTCTCAACTATACAAAGAACTAAAATGAACAGAAACTAAATACCAAGACAGCAGCCCAGCTAAAAATGGGATATGGCTTAAAGAGAAACTTTTCAAAGGAAGAAATACAAATGACTAGAAAATGTTTCTAAAACTGTTCAACATTCTTATCCATCAAGGAAACTCAGATTAAAATCACTTTTAGGATTCCAGTTCCCCAGAGTCATAATAGCTACCATCAAAATACAAACACACACAATGAGGACTGCTGAGAACTCAAGAACCATGGCAATGGGTTTTTGATCCTACTGCACATACTGGCTTTGTGGGAGCCTAGGCAGTTTGGATGCTCACCTTACTAAACCTAGATGGAGGTGGGTGGTCCTTGGACTTCCCACAGGGCAGGGAACCCTGATTGCTCTTTGGGCTGATGAAAGAGGGGGATTTGATTGGGGGAGGGGGAGGGAAATGGGAGTTGGTGGCGGGGAAGAGGCAAAAATCTTTAATAAATAAATAAATTAATAAAAAAACAAATGATGACATGCTGTGATGAAATGGGATTCCCTTACATATGCTTATGTTTTTGTTCCATGTATGCATGCATTGTTGACCATTTTTAGGGAACTAGAGGAAGGTCCTTCAGGAATAGAATTACATCACTCCTAACCATTAGGAGGCATCTCAGAAGATTTACTCTCAAGGAACTTTCTAATAATAGATAATAAAGGAATGATCATATAGTAAATGGCAACCCTTTAGGCAAATTTGGGTGCCTAATTATACAGGGTAAATATACAAACAGCACATCACTTTAGGGTGCTGCATGATTTGAGCGGTTGAATCCATTTGGGAGGGATAAAATGTAATTATCTTGTTAAAGAATTCATCATTGAAACAATGATTATAAGCAAAAATACAGCAAATTGTGCTTTAAATGGTGCTTATTTCCTGTCCTTCAGTGTTTATGAATATTCCTGAATCTAATGAGATTCTATTGGCTTTCATGCATAGAAATTCTGATGTTATGTATTTGCACCACAGGAAAGCTACTCTTAAAAAGCTTCTTGAAATGATTCTACAGTTTATCAAGTTTAGGACTACAAAGACAATGGATTAAGTCATTTTATTTAGAAAATACTTCCATAATGTACTAGGTACATTATTATATATGATTTCTATGTTGAAAATTAATGTAAAACAATTTGGGGAACATATTTTTCCTTTCTTCAAATTCTGTAAAATAAAATAAATGGGTCCCCAAACGTATTCCACAGATACTATATAGCTATAAGCACTTTGTACATGATATTTACAAAGAGAAATAGTTTTAGAAAATCATGGTTTTAACAAATGAAATAGTTTAAAGGGTAATATCTCACAGTACTTAATGTGTTTATGTGCATCATCAACCTATAAAAAGGTGATCTAAGATGACATAAACACTTGCCTAGAAAAGTTGTCCCTCATTAAGTTTACTGTTAAAAAAATGGTGAATGAAAAAAAATCACACACCACTAATAATCAAACCGAAAGTCTACACAACCCATTGAGCTTCAATATGGTTAGAATTGCAATTTGAAAAGGAGTTGTTAGGGATTCAAAGAGTATTTTATTACATGTCTTAGGGTTTCTGATACTCTGGTGAAACACTGTAGCCAAAATCAATGAGGGAGGAAATGATTTATTTCAGCTTTCTCCTTGTAGCCCATCATGCAGGGAATTTAGGGCAGGAACCTGCAGGCAGGAGGTGATGCAGAGGCCATGAAGGAATGATGCTTACCGATTTGTTCCTCATGGCTTGTTAAGTCTGCTTTTAATAGCACCCAGGACCACCAACCCAGGATGGAGCCACCCATAATGGATTGTTCCTGCACATGGAACAGTAATAAAGAAAATGCCATACAGACGTTTCTGTAGCCTGATCTTACAAAGACATTTTTCAGTTGAGGTTCTCTCATCTCAGATATCTCTGTCTTGTGTCAAGCTGATATAAAACTAGCCAGCACACACACTTTCACTATCAGGTATAATTTTTCACTTGTATACCACCAAAAGTGGAAAATACATGACAGAGTTAAAAGTTACAAACAATTACTTTTACATCCTCTTTAATAGCTTGTGTCCATTATCTGTATCAAGTCCTTTATCATTCCCTAATATTTAACCCCTTATTTATTTTACCTATTATATTGTACCCACATGTATACATAGGTATTTATTATTGACTGAATTCTGCATATTCTTTTTCTTTCTGAGATTATGGGAACTCATTTAATACTATGCATTCTAAGTCCATCCATTTTTCTGCAACTTTTTGATTACATTTTTCTTTGAAGCTGGATAGTATTCATATGTATATGTATTCATGTATTTTGATGTAGTATCCCTAAGTATCAGCAAATGAAACTACATATGAGTATAGAGTTTCTGCACACTAAATGAAACATTTAGCTTAGTAAACAGCCCATACAGTGGGAGAAATTCTTTACCAGCTACACTTTAAACAAAGGACTAATATCCAGAATCTACAAAGAATTGTAGAAATTTAATGAAGGCAAATTTTGAGAAGTATCTGACTTACTTTTTGCAGAAGTAATTAAGAATCATGGATATAGATGATTGCTATGATACTCTTTAATTTCAATGTACTTTGGTACTTACAGTGTTCTGAATCATCACCCTCAATTTACATGTTTTTAATAATCAATTATCATTATCAATATTATTTATTATTATTATTATTGTTGTTGTTGTGTGGTACTGGCTATTAAACATAATATATTCCTCATGTTAGGCAGGTTTAGTATCACTGAGTTTTCCTCAAAATGTGTGTTAGTGATATCATCATGCAGTTTATGATGATATTTCAATCAGTATTCGACCACATATGTAATAGTGATTCCAAATGATTAAAATATAGTTGAAGAATCCATATTGCCTCTAATGGAACATTACATGATGGGGCAATACATTTCTTACAGTTTTTTTCATGATGCTGCTATAAATGAACCTATTTATATAAGCTTAGATGTTTTGATACACAAATGCCATCATGTTAACATTTACCTATTTATTTAGTATAACAGCTGTGCAGATTTGTTGCCTAGAAGACATCAGCTGTGTATAGCAACAGATAATATACATAATATACATAAATCATCCTGTATATGAGTGTATATATACCCACTTATATTTCTATACCATATATATGTATATATTATGTATATGTGTGAATACTTCTTTATTAGGTATGTATGTATATACATTTGTTTTTATATGTGTAGAGATATCCTCTGATATTTACACAATGTTTAAATCATTTACTGGTACATTTCTCAGATATTATCACAGTCATGATGTAGTTTATGCCTTCGTTTGAGAAGTGGGACTTTATGGAGAGGGGTCTAGATCATGAACTTCCAGCCTTACAAGCTCATAGATTAATATCCATGAAAGGAGTGGATTTAGTATGATAAACCTTTTCTGTATGATTCTCTGTGCTGTTTGGACCATACAGAACCTTTGCCATCAAAAAAAGCTCTGGCTATATACAATACAATGCTAACCTCCCAGTATACAATAATTTTAGGAACTAAAACACTATTACTCTATTTATAAACTGCTAAGTCTATTTTTAGTTATAACAACTTAAAATGGATCAAGACAGGTATGAATGTATTTACCAAGGATTACTAGGAAAATGATGGTGCTATTAAGTATCATTGGAAGTGAAAAAAGGCACAAAATAGCTGTTTAATCCCCAATAACCCTGAAGGTACTTAATTCTTTATTGTACATTTGTTGACATGAAGAATGAATTGTAAAAGCCTCCAGAATATTTTGAAGTAACGTCCCAAGATGTTTTCCATAAAAAGCATACAAACTGATTTGTAATTGAGTGTCAGCAAGATATCTTCTGATGTCTTCCTGCTTATCATCATTGGGAATTATTTTCCTTTAGTTTTGAGCATTTTTATGTTTGAGTTCACCAAACTCTTGCTTCTTACTTCTCAATTCTTGCTTCTCCATCAAATATCAGCTCACCTTCTGTATTTACTTAAAACTTTTACAATAAAGAAAGAAAGAAAAAACAAAAGAAAGAAAGAAAGAAAGAAAGAAAGAAAGAAAGAAAGAACAAAAGAAAGAAAGACAAACATTCAGTGGTTCTGTGGTTTGGTTAGCACACCAAGTCTCCTACCTCTTGTCCCCTGTCTTCTCTGTCATATTGGGTTTCTTCCCTTTATTGAGTTTCTATGCCACTGTCTTATTGCAAGAAAATCATTTAATCTTTCAGCAGATCAATTTCTGTGTTTATAGAGCAGAGATGATGATAGGCTTACCGCCTGCTGAACCTGGATAGATGGTGTGAGGATTAATGGAGTAAACCACTGAGAAGTAGTTGAAATCTTTAGGAGAGTGGAATCCCAGAAGCATGATTTATTGTCCTTGTCTATAGCTTTAGTTTCATTGTAAATAAGTCAGCATTCACTTTTTTTTAAAAGCAGACCTAGCATTCAGGTAAGAAAAGTAATCATTCTAAAAATCATGTTTGAAATGTAGTAAAAGTTTCTGTTCCAGAGTCACAAAATTGTAACTTCAAAATTTGTCTTTACAAGTATATGTCTATTTTATAGAGTTCCTAAAAGTGTTCATGCACTCTTTTTGAAGCCTTTTCTCTCTAATTTGTGGAAATGATGGAGAGGCTACTTTGCAATTACATTAGGATTTCAGACCAACATGTTAAGTGAACCAATACTGACAGTGATATTTTTCTCTAACATAGGGAGTGATGTGATTTGCACCTAAAGTTAGAAGAAATCCTAAGTCTATGTTTCTGTCATTATTTTGGCATGATGAAATAAACAAACACCATCCTTGACATATGGGGCAGGTACCTACTTGGGGAACAAAAAAGAGGGGGGTTGGTTGGAATTTTTTATTTTTTTTAAATTAGAAATGCTTTACTTTATAATTGCTTTTCACATAGTCATTCTCTTCAATTGAGTTCTTTATGGCCCCAAAACATAGTCTGGTATCTATCTCCTGAGCACTACTCAAGTCAGTGTGATCTTTAAACATTACAAAGCAGAGCTAGAACAATGAATCAGTCAGTCAGAGCATTAACTACTCTTGTAGAGGATGCTGGTTCAGTTCCAAGCACCCAAATGGCATCTACAATCATCTGAACTCAAGTTGCAGGGGATCCAATGACTTCTTCTAGACTCTGTGGGCACTAGACATGTACATAGAGCACAGACAAAATTTCCATACGTATAAAATGAACTTATTTTAACTTACATAGGATTAGTAGAACAAATACAAACTTATGACCATAGTATAATGTAGCACAATTAATAAAACCCAGTGACAGATATTGGGGTTCAATCTGAGGACCAGAAAAGCAAAGAAGTCAGCACTGGCTCTTACCTCTATCTTAGCCCCCAAATTGCCGTCCTGTCTCTAGGAATCCCAGAATGAGACTCAGTGTGAAAGCTCTACCTCCCTGTTTATATTCCTCTCTAGTTTTGGGATTAAAAGTGTGCACCACTACGATCCAGTTTCTATTGCAAGCTAGTGCAGCTACTAGGATTAAAGAAAAGTGTGTATCACAACTGCCTGGTCTGTATAACTGATAAGTGTGCCTCTTTTACTCTCTGATTTTCAGACAAGCTTTATTAATTAAAATACAAATGAAATATCACTAGAGTAGTGTTGTTGGACTTTTAAGAAGTAAAACTGTGAGTTCGAGGCCAACTCCATCTACAGAGAAAGTTCTAGGACAGCTAAAGTTGCACAAAGAAACCCTGTCTCAGAATATTCAAAGAAACCTACATAAACTACTTGTCTATACACAATTTTTGATGTGTGTACATGGTTTGAGTGTAATATGAGTGTGTATGTGTGTGTCCTCATATGAAGACTACAAGAAAATATATGGAATGTTCATTATCACTCTCTGCCTTCTGCCTTTAAGACAAGGTCTGTTACTAGACCCTATTCTCCCTGTTTCAGACGTGCTAGTTAACCAATGGGCACCATTTGTCTCTGTTGGCCCACACCCAATGCTGGAGTTGAAAGCAAATGAAGTTAGGCTTAGCTTTTTACACAGGTTCCGCAGATTTAAACTTAGGTCCTCATGCTTGTGCTTGCAAAGCAAGTGCCCTTATCCTCGGACCCATCTCCCCAGCTCCCTCTATACTGTCTTAGGGATTCAGTAGTATTAATTTCAGTAAGTCTAATCATTCTTTTTTCAGTTCTTCTCTTTAGCCAAAAATTTGCTTTGAGATGCAAGTCAATGATCTTTCAGAATGAATAGGTTTTTAGACCATTCATTATCACAGGTACAGTGTGATACTTGGACTACTGAATATCTATAGACTGAAAACAAATGCTTTTATAAAGATAAAAGAAGAATATATGTAGAAAAGCTTATTTTACATGTTCATGTAACACACATTCTTCCACCTTCAATGTTTCTCTTAAAGCCCATGCTTTATCAGTTGTTGAAAGTTCCATAAATATAAAACTATAGAGCTTCTATACCCATTGGAAAAGCAATTTCAAAGTCTGAAATTCTTACTAGCATAGACAAAATTGTGAATTTGCTCAATTTTGTTCTGCATGTATCTGAAGGGATTCATAAAGGAGTATTGCTTGGTAATTGCTTTCACTAATGCTGCTGATAGTCATTTCTGCTTATTTGTGATCTTGTTTTCACAATGATCATGACAAATATAGCATGTTTTTATAAAAATTATTTGGCAGGTGTTTTACTCTCTCTGACAGCTAGATTTCACCTCTTGTATCAAATATGCACAAAATATGAATATTTATTCATATTGTATGATTTTCTTTTGATATTTCAACAAGGCAAACTGTTATCCATTTTGTGTTCAAAAGAACTGAGACAGGATAATTTAACACCAGTATTTTGTACTTCTGGATAGAGACTCTCTTAGCTTTCTATTTGTTCTCGTAATTATTTCCTAAATCCATTATGTTTATATAAACTGTCTTCAAAATAGTAAGGATGACTCTATAAGACTCATAGCATCTTGAGGAGCAAACTTATGTAACTGAATATCTGACAGTGTTAAGCTACTTCTCAAGTGTATTTTTGATTAAGTGCATTCTTTGAAACATTGTATGTACTTAAGGTGAACAGAGGGCAAGTGAACATTTTTCAAGAACTTGAATTTGTGTCCTAAACAGTTTAAGATCTTAGGACTCAAGTCTTCAAAACTTCTTTTCATATTGACAAGCACAGTCTTATCTGATAAAAGTGATGGTATATATATATTTTATAAATATAAATATATATATTTAACTTTATATAGTATAGATCAGTAAAATCAATAAAAAATAAAAAGAGAAGATATTTATAAAAATAAAAAATAATTTTTATGTTCAATAGTTGTCTAGACATATATATTGACAAAAAATTGTTTTTACTAGTATCTTACAATTCACAGATTCCTCCAAAGAATTTACAATGGTAAAACTAATTAAAACTGAGTTAATAACTCATAAGCCATTGTCTCTACCAATCATCTAATGGTATTCCCATTTGAAAAGCAAGGAAGTGGGAAAGGTTGGTGCTGAGTGTTCCAGTTTTTTTGGGAACATGGAGATCTGTGTATATCAGGGTAGTTTGTGTTAATACACAAATATTCAACACCTTGCTCTCTTCTTTTCTTGTACAACATTACCAATGCACAGATATACCTATAACTTTCACTGATATTAGTTTATAGAAGAATAACCACTTTTGAAGATCCTTATTTTTGTTTCAAGAACAGAAATCTTATTAACTCTCATTAAATTAACAAAGCAGAGAGGGATGACGTCTCATCTATAAGTAACTGAAAGTCAAAGTCAGTTTTTACAAAGTTACTCAACTCTTGGAAAAACAGGTAGAGCAGAGGATAGAAAAAGGCATAGCAAACAAAGTTAGCCCTCTGCACTGACACACCACATTCTAAGCTCATAGCCAAACCATAAAAACTCTCAATAAATACTGAGAAAGGTACTCATTTCAATGTATAGCAGCAATCTGAATGTTTAGCAGAGAAAAAAAAAAAGCTGTGTGATTTTGAACAAGCTTTCTGGGCCTTGCTGCCAGCACAAACTCTGACTCTTTCTGGAGGTCCAGCAATGGAGCAGTTAAGTGGGGTTTGTGAGCAGTGTACTACAAGTTACTTGGTGGCAACATGAGCTAACTGGTTATCAGAGTTGAGGTGGTGAGGATGACTCTCACCCAGCAGTCTCAGAGGCAGTAAACAGACTTCTGCCATGATGAACTGGGTGAAGCCAAGAGGCAAAGCAGCTTTGCTCCTAGCCAAGTTGCTCTATCATTTCAAAAAGCAGTCCTGAGCCAGGTGGTGGAGGTGCACACCTTTAATCCCAGTGCTCCAGAGGCAGAAGCAGGCAGATCTCTGTGAGTTTGAGGCCAGCCTGGTCTACAAGAGCTAGTTCTAGGACAGGCTCCAAAGCTACACAGACAAATTCTGTCTTGAAAAAAAAACAAGAAGAAGAAGAAGAAGAAGAAGAAGAAGAAGAAGAAGAAGAAGAAGAAGAAAGCAGTTCTGATTAGAAAAGGATTACAGATGCACAATAGGACAGATTCAGACAAAGAAACCCCAAATGGTTTATAGTCCCTTTAAAAATATATGTAGGCTTTGGAAATGAAAGAAAAAATGATAAAGTCCTTAAAATAAAAAAACAAAGAGAGTATTTGGGTGTGGGAACACACATTTTTAATTCCAAAACTTGGGTTACAGAGGCAGGTAGATCTCTGTGTGTTCAAGGTGAGATGGTACACACCTTTAATCCCAACACTTGGGAGACAGAGGAAGGCAGATCTCTGTGAATTCAAGGACAGCTTGGTCTACACAGTGAATTACAGGACATCCAAGGATACACAGAGAAATCCTGTCTCAAAAAGCTAAAAATTAAAAAAATAAAAGAAATAGAGTTTAAAATAAAGTCATGTGAAGATAGAAAATACCATGTAAAAATCGGAAAAGAAAGTCTGGGAGCTGTATATAATTGTGTTGACTTCAAATTGTTTAAGGGCTGAGGAAGGAGCAAAAGCTGCTAAAAGATATTTGATCATAAATTCTGCTGGATTAATCAAACACATATAATTTGAAAGTGCCTTAACTTCAAAATTTAAGTTACTTTGGAGAAGTGGTTTTGTTTTTGTTTCCACTGGAAATGAGAGACTGTGGATTCATTCGGGGCTAAGAAAAATCAGGTTTGATCAAGAAAACCCCCCCTGAAGAATCTCTAATAGGAGCAGATGGTCCAAATGATCCAACATTTCAGAGGACCTCTGTTGGATTTTCTTCTGAGTTCTGCATCTAGAACAGTTTCAAGACTGCTGGCTGAGATGATCAAGCATCACAGAATTTTCCAGTCAAGACTTGACCACAATTCTAAATTTTCATTAGGTCTCTGTAATACTATCAGTGCCCCCAATCAGTAGGAAGTAGCCTGGAAAACTATATCTTCATTCCCAAAAAATTGATTATGGGTATTTGCATTTCTTTGGAATGTTGGTTACAAGTTGTTATGGATAATGGTCAAGAGAAAAGCTAAACAAAGAATATTAGATTCAGAGTTCTTGCTTTTTTTTTAAAGGGGAATGTGCTGTGGGACAATGTTCTTTTAGTCTTTGTCACTTGTATTATTTTTAATAAAATGCTAATTGTCCAGTAGCCAGGCAGGAAGTATAGGCATAGCAACCAGGCAGGAAGTAGAGGTGGGTCAACGAGAACAGGAGAATTCTGGGAAGAGGAAAGGTCAGTCTGCTGTTGTCACCCAAACACAGAGGAAGCAAGATGTGACTGCCTCACTGAAAAAGCTACCAAGCCACATGGCTAACACAGACAAGAATTATGGGCTAATATAAGTTATAAGAATTAATAAGAAGCCTGGGCTAATAGGCCAATCAGTTTATAATTAATGAAGACCTCCATGCATTTCTTAGGGCTGAACAGATGTGGAATTGGGCAGGACAAAAATCTCTGTCAACCGATAAGTAAAGCAGAGTTAGGTATTCAATAGAGCATGCCTATTAAGAATAAGTTAATGTGTAACGTTAGTGAAAGTAATTAAAAGACTAAGAATGAGAGGTCTATTTATGTTGTAGTATCACTATAATAAAGCAACATGACCTCTATAGGGATAATGTCCAAGATAGTGGGGATTGGATTATTGTGACACTTAACCCCCCCCAAAAAAGACAAAGAGAATTCTTTAGGGTTCATACCATCCTTATATTTTATTAAGTCAAAACATATTTCTGTGAGTACTCACAGCAGGAGGATGTAAATTAAGAAAATAAAAGGACTATAACATCCAGAGGTTATAAAAAACAAGTACAAAAGAATATTTTCCAAATGCTATAAGGTGTGGCACATAAGAGAAAATAAAAGATGAAGGAGGGAGAAGCAAAAAGTGGGGAGGGGACTGACAGGAGAGGAGGGAGGAGAAACTAAAATCAGTATATAACATTAAAAAATGAAAAATGTTATTTAAATAAAAGAAAAAGGAAAAGAACAAAAGCAAACCTTTGTTTATTCCTACCTAAGACCTTCATAGATCCCAGCCAATCAAATTCCACCAGGAGTGAGGGAGGAGTCAATGAAGTCTTGTCCAGAGCTTAGGAACTTTTGGTAGTTGATGGCTACTGGGAGAGGAAGTGGAGGGTGAATTTGACCAAAACACATTGTATTCATGCATAGAATTTGCAAACAATATTTACAAAATAAAAAACATTTAAAACTAAAATGAAAATAAAAGAAGACAGTAAATTTTAAATATTAAAAAATCTAGATGTAATTTCTTTTTTAGTTGTTTTGTTTTGTTTTGTTTTTTCAAGACAGGGTCTTTCTATTTATTTATTTATTTATTTACTTACTTACTTACTTACTTACTCACTCACTTATTAAAGATTTCTGCCTCCTCCCCGCCACTGCCTCCCATTCCCTTCCCCCTCCCCCAGTCAAGTCCCCCTCCCTAGTCAGCCCAAGAGCAATCAGCGTTCCCTGCCCTGTGGGAAGTCCAAGGACCACCCACCTCCATCCAGGTCTAGTAATGTAGCCTTAGCAGTCCTGAAACTCACAGGTATAAACCTGCCTCTGCTGGGATTAACGGTGTGCACCACCACTGCCTGGCTGGATCTAATTTTTATTGCTTGTCTCAAACAAAACAAAAACTGGAACTGCAAAGGAAATTCAGAGTATCACTCTCAGAAGAATATTTTCTAAGAGTCTCTGTGAATTTCTGAAACCACTGAACCAGATATATGATTGTATACATACACAGTTTTTCCTATATAGGCATATCTAAAATATCATTTGATTTACCAATTAGGTTCAGTAGGAGATTAGCAGGAATAACTGTTGATATGAGAATACAACAGACTATTATAACAATATACTGTAATGAAAATGTTAGCATTTTTTTCTCATTGTATTGTTCTCACATTTTCCTGCTGAATGAAGTTGACCATATGCAACTAAAATCAAGGAGAAGAAGGAACTAACTACTTGGTTTTACAGACTGGTATTTTGTAATATACAACTCCTGCTCAATCGATTTTTTTTATTAATAAACTTGTGGCAAACCATTGACTCATGGAGGATAGTTTTCTTTTAACATATTCTCTAGATTGGGTCTCTTCCAATTCAGGTGCTCAGAGAAGGGCAATGATTTTTTTTTTTTAATCAGGCAAAGGGGTTTAAAAGAAGTTGTGTAATTGTAATAACTGCTGAAGACTCAAATGAAATGTCTTCTTTGGTTCTCTAGTACTTCAACAGACATTCCTATGGCTTGTGGCCTCTCTTAATTACAGTGTTGCTTGAAATTTTATTGTTAAAATATAACATTTAGAGATATCAGCAATATGCTTCTTATTTTCCTAGAATATCCACTTGCCTCAAGGTTCACTCCATTTGAAAATAATCTTTGGCATTCATTACCTCAGGACATATGGTTTATAGCAGAAATTTTGAGAAATAATTAATTTGATATCTATTTTGGAACTAGTGGTAGAGAAATAGGTTAAAGAGATAGTTTCCAAAAGTCCATGCATTAACAATCAGAAGCCAAAGCCATAAAAAAAATTGATTAAAGAGAATACATAATGATGCATAAGCAATTTACCATTTACTAAAGGAAATAAAAGATTTTCTGAAATGGAAAGAGTAAAAGAATATAAGAAACAAAAAAAAAAAGAATATAAGAAACAAGAGAGAAAAATCAGTTGGTACTTTTGAGACCTGATTCTAAGAATTCATATGCCCAAAATATATCCTTGGTTAAGATGAATAGAAAATAAAATGTGATCACATGGAACAAAGGGCTGATGCTTTAAATTTTCCAGTGGATAATTCAAGGTGATGATGAACTTTTTTTTCTTATGCTAATGGGGGTTAAGCAACAACAGCATAGAAATGTTGTGCTTAATGGTATTGTGTCTACGACAGATAGAGAACCTAAAACAATTTTAGTAATTTCCTGAGATCCAATGGAGGAAGGAGAAAGGTATCAAATCTTTCCTGTTGCCCATGAGTGGAAGACATGGTGGCTTAGAAAGGGATACTAAACTAAGTATGACAGTCATAGCTGGGTGTAGTTCTGTACATGTGTCATTACCTAGATAGTCTATGGATTTGAACAGGTGCAGCAGGAATATCTGCCAAGAACTAAAAAGCAAATATGTCTTTCCAGTAATACCAAATCCTTGGCATTTTGATCCAATTCTGGTATGAATACAAACCTTAAAGAGAAAGTACAACTTCTCTGAGAAAATTATTGAGCTTAATTTAAATTATCTTGAACAAATTATTTCAACAACAGAGAAAATGAAACCTCAAAATATAAATTAGGATCTATTTTAGAAAAAATGCAAAATATAGATTGTATTTTATAATTATTAAAATGACTCTATTTTATCGAACTCTTTGAAGAAACAGCATGTATGATACATAAAACATGAGCATAAAGTTAATTGAGAACTTTTAAGTGTTATAGAACTAACAAAAATATTTTCAATGAGATCCAATTAAATAGTGAATGAAATGGGCTATATGCTTTTTATTTCAAAGTATTTTAGAAGAGAAATTTTAGTGATATAAATATTTGTGCTCTGAATTTCCTGCATTAAGGGCCTTGTAAAATATTGGAGAATCCTGGAACTCTGCAGACAGATGTGTTGAAAATTTGTGAGACAGTTCCTATTTAAAAAATTCCATAAAACTTCTGTTTGACACAATATCAGGATGGGTTAAGCAATGGCAATACTATTGCACATTTTCTGGATTTGACCAACTTTTCCCAACAGAGGGAGCTGTAAACCTGAAAGAGGAAGATTATTTTGAGGTTACAAAACTTGAGAGGGCTTAGAAATCAGAACATCTCTTATTGACTGACAAGGTTTCTTCTGTTCAGTCTTCAAATCTTGTTTCAGTGGTTGAAGTTTGGAGGCATATTCAGAAGAGTTACATATTTTATAAAGCGTCAAGCCTCAGTGGCTACAGTCGGCCCATTGAGTTCGTATAGAAAGCCAGAGTGAAAGGTAAAAACAAGGACAGAGAGTTCTGAGTTGGAATGCCAATGAATGTTTTGTTTCGCTTTGTTTTATTTAAGTCATTTAAGGGCTAAATGACTATGCCCAAAGCCCACATTTCTTCCAGCAATTCATATACATGGTCTAGGAAATCAGTTTATACAGTTCATATTATTAATAAGTCTGTGAAAAAATAGATGCTTTGAAGAGGGGAGGAGAATACTAGCATAGTTCACTTAGCGATGCTTTCCACATGCTCCTAGTTAAAAATCAAGAAATAACATCCAAACTAAAATTATTCCTTCATTCAGTCATGTTATGAGCATCTTTAATGCGTCAGGACCATGCTGCATCTTAAATACAAACATAGTGTTAATATTTTCAATTCCCACTGTACAAAGAAAAGCACACTTTCATATTTTTTGACTATTCTTACTGTAGAATTTTGCAAAGTTTGGTCTGTAGCTACGATCTATGGCCAAATACCATATAACATTTTTCCCCAAATTCTTTTTATTTATATTTAAAAAAATAGATAGTACAAAAATTTTATAAGTGCTTAAAGTACTTTGTGTCAATCACCAAAGTATACCATCGCATAATATTTATTGAAGCTGGATATAATTACCAAGAATGAAACGTTCAACTTTCTTCATTTATGTTTCACCCTTCCCTATTGATGAGCAAAACAATTCTCTAAAGCAGATAATTAAAACTGCATATAGTGAGATGTGATGTCCTATTACTTGTGTGGCAGTTGATTTATAAAATTTTGCTCTCTGTCTCATATTCACCACTTAATAAAATTATAGCTCTAAAATACAATTCTAGATACTATTGTAGAGCATTTGCCTAACTGAACCACACCTTAAGATTGATTCCAAGAATAGAAAAAGAAAACAAAAAAAAATTTTCAACATAAAAGATAATAGTACAGCAGAAATAGAGTGTCATTTCCAGACTTTAAAAAAAATTTCACTAAGAAAAAAGGCTACAAGATTAAGAACAATCTCTCCATTCTATCACAAAACCCCATTATAATAGCCCACCTTGAATAAAATCTCCCCACTGCTTCTTAAAAAGAAAACAGGATATGTTTTAGTGACACCAAATGATGGGAAATTCTACTGACAATCCCCAGCCTGTACAACAAATCTGTGTTAATATCTTTAGGTATTTAGGTGAATGGAAATCCATGAACTCATGAGAAGGTTGGCATGTTAATCTCCTGTCACCCTAATCCATTGTAAGACACCTAACTCAAAAATAACAAAAAGCACTCAGCCCTACTCTTCTCATTTCTTAACTTCTGGAGAAATGGCAGGAAACATAGAATAAGAGCGACGGGAGAGTTTACCATAGGCTTTTCTTGTCATTTATTTTGAAAGTCAGAGCAATTTGTAATTTTCTCATCTTGGAAAATCTATCCAAATGTGACTGATCTGAAATGTGTCAATGTTTCACAGTGGTGTTATTAGCAGAAAAAAAGCACTTTGAAGTAAATGTGTTTGTCTGATCTTATATTCTACATAAAAACGATTCTTTGAGACAGGATAACAAAACAGATATAATTTCATCAAAAATTTCATCCAAACCCTTCTGAGTAAAACCACTTCTACCTAACAGAAATATATTGTCTACAGAGAGGTTGTGCTGACATGAAATATTTGAATCTATTTTTTGTCTTTATCCCTAATGTGTGTACTGGCCTTTTGTAATACATTCTCTTTGGAGGGATACATTTTCCAGCTTACATATAATGAGAAGTGCCTCGGTCCTGCCTCAAATCTATGTCCTACATTTTGTTGACTCCCCATAGGAAGCTTTACCTTCTCTGAGGAGTGGATAGGGGTGGGTTTGGGAGGAAGGTGGAGGGAGCAAGAAAAGGAGAGGGAATGAGTAGTAGGATTAATATGTAAAATGAGAAAAGATAGTTTCAAAAAATGAATAATGATAAAAATGAAAGTCAGAAGAAATCATGTCATGAAAAACATCTACCCTTTTGAGTCTATTGCATTCTGGTGGTCAGAAATAATTGTAGCAGCAGGGGATAAAAAGCACATTGGAATACTATCATGGATCTCTGGAAGATTTAGAAGATAGGCCCCCATTGCTGATGCTTTCTCTCTTCTACCTCTCTGAGTCCTAGAAAGGCATACTGCTCAACCTTTGCATCTCTTTTCCTTCATATACTCTTTCTGTGGAGCCAATGGACAAGAAGAGTATGGGTTCCTGAAATTTTTCAAATCTCTGTACCTGCCTTAACCTTTACCCTTGTCGGCTTCTCAATTTAGTGTCCTTTATCCCTACTTAATACCTGCTTTCGGAAGTCTCCATACATTTCAAGTTACTTCTCTGCTTAAGTAGTTCATATCAAAGTCAATGACATTCAAATCTCTCCAGGTTTCTTTTTTAATTAATCGATTAATTTTTATTGAAAATTGGTTTTTCTTTCATATAATACATCCTGACCAAAATGTTCTCTCACTCCACTTCCCCCCCCCCCGACTTCCTCCTATGTACCCCAGATTCAGAAAAGAACAGGTCTCCTAGAGACAACAGTCACAGAGGCCAAACAGGACACAATAAGACAAGTTGAAAGCCCTCAAATTGAGGCTGGACAAGGTAACGCAATAGAAGGATGAGTCTCAAGATCAGGCAAAAGACTCAGAGATACACTTGCTCCCACTGTTAGGAGTCCCACAAAAACACTAAGCATACAGCCATAACATATATATGAAAACTGTTACAAACCCATGCAGGCCCTGTGCTTGCCACTTACATTTCTGTGAGCCCTGCTTAGTTGAGTCAGTGGTCCATGTTCTCTTAATGTTTCCCATCCCCTCTGACTCCTACAATCTTTCCTCCCCAACATACAAGGAGTTTCCGATCATAGAAAGGGAGACCTACAATTTAGAATTTTTCTTGACATATCTGGCTGTGGGTCTCTGCACCTATATGCTGCCAGAGCAAAACTCTATGACAAATGGTCAAGGCACCAAACTATGAATACAGCAGAATATCATTAGGAACCATTCATTCGTTTTTTCCTGTCATGCTTGGTTCTCAACTACCCAGTTTCTGGTTCCTGGCCATCCAGGCAGTGTGGAGCATGGTCACTCACATGAGTTGTATGCCCCAGTGCATCTTGTGGGCAGGGCAAATTGTGGGTAAGGAGTTTTGTAGCCAGACTTCAGGAGCTCAGCCCAGTACTCCACTGCAGGTCTTTGCCCTTGTCTCCATCAGTTGCTGGATGGAGTTTCTTTGGTGACATTTAAGATAGTCATCCATTAAGAAAAAAAGAAAAGAAAAAAAGAAAAAAAAAAAAGAAAGATAGTCATCCATATGACTACAGGGTAAGGCCAGTTCGGGCACCCTCTACACTATTCTTAGGGTATTAGCTTGGGACATCCTTATAGATTCCTGGAAATTTCTCTAGTGCTAGCTACATAATGGCTCCCTCAATTACAATATCTTGGTCCTTCCTCAGAGCATTGTGCCTTGCCCTCTCTGGGGAATGAATGGAGGTTGTGTGTGGGGAGAAAGTGGAGGGAATGGGAGAAGGGGAGGAAGTGGGAACTGGATTAGGTATATAAAATGTAAACAAAAGATACTTTGTTTTCTTTTTAAAAAATAAAATTAAAAATGATAATGATTCAATAATATATTTTAAAAAAGAGTTTTATTAACCGGGCGGTGGTGGCGCACGCCTTTAATCCCAGCACTCGGGAGGCAGAGGCAGGCAGATCTCTGTGAGTTCGAAGCCAGCCTGGTCTACAAGAACTAGTTCCAGGACAGGAACCAAAAGCTACGGAGAAACCCTGCCTCAAAAAATC
>NW_004949132.1:2137242-2148617 GCF_000317375.1 Microtus ochrogaster
AACAAGAAGAAGAAGAAGAAGAAGAAGAAGAAGAAGAAGAAGAAGAAGAAGAAGAAAGCAGTTCTGATTAGAAAAGGATTACAGATGCACAATAGGACAGATTCAGACAAAGAAACCCCAAATGGTTTATAGTCCCTTTAAAAATATATGTAGGCTTTGGAAATGAAAGAAAAAATGATAAAGTCCTTAAAATAAAAAAACAAAGAGAGTATTTGGGTGTGGGAACACACATTTTTAATTCCAAAACTTGGGTTACAGAGGCAGGTAGATCTCTGTGTGTTCAAGGTGAGATGGTACACACCTTTAATCCCAACACTTGGGAGACAGAGGAAGGCAGATCTCTGTGAATTCAAGGACAGCTTGGTCTACACAGTGAATTACAGGACATCCAAGGATACACAGAGAAATCCTGTCTCAAAAAGCTAAAAATTAAAAAAATAAAAGAAATAGAGTTTAAAATAAAGTCATGTGAAGATAGAAAATACCATGTAAAAATCGGAAAAGAAAGTCTGGGAGCTGTATATAATTGTGTTGACTTCAAATTGTTTAAGGGCTGAGGAAGGAGCAAAAGCTGCTAAAAGATATTTGATCATAAATTCTGCTGGATTAATCAAACACATATAATTTGAAAGTGCCTTAACTTCAAAATTTAAGTTACTTTGGAGAAGTGGTTTTGTTTTTGTTTCCACTGGAAATGAGAGACTGTGGATTCATTCGGGGCTAAGAAAAATCAGGTTTGATCAAGAAAACCCCCCCTGAAGAATCTCTAATAGGAGCAGATGGTCCAAATGATCCAACATTTCAGAGGACCTCTGTTGGATTTTCTTCTGAGTTCTGCATCTAGAACAGTTTCAAGACTGCTGGCTGAGATGATCAAGCATCACAGAATTTTCCAGTCAAGACTTGACCACAATTCTAAATTTTCATTAGGTCTCTGTAATACTATCAGTGCCCCCAATCAGTAGGAAGTAGCCTGGAAAACTATATCTTCATTCCCAAAAAATTGATTATGGGTATTTGCATTTCTTTGGAATGTTGGTTACAAGTTGTTATGGATAATGGTCAAGAGAAAAGCTAAACAAAGAATATTAGATTCAGAGTTCTTGCTTTTTTTTTAAAGGGGAATGTGCTGTGGGACAATGTTCTTTTAGTCTTTGTCACTTGTATTATTTTTAATAAAATGCTAATTGTCCAGTAGCCAGGCAGGAAGTATAGGCATAGCAACCAGGCAGGAAGTAGAGGTGGGTCAACGAGAACAGGAGAATTCTGGGAAGAGGAAAGGTCAGTCTGCTGTTGTCACCCAAACACAGAGGAAGCAAGATGTGACTGCCTCACTGAAAAAGCTACCAAGCCACATGGCTAACACAGACAAGAATTATGGGCTAATATAAGTTATAAGAATTAATAAGAAGCCTGGGCTAATAGGCCAATCAGTTTATAATTAATGAAGACCTCCATGCATTTCTTAGGGCTGAACAGATGTGGAATTGGGCAGGACAAAAATCTCTGTCAACCGATAAGTAAAGCAGAGTTAGGTATTCAATAGAGCATGCCTATTAAGAATAAGTTAATGTGTAACGTTAGTGAAAGTAATTAAAAGACTAAGAATGAGAGGTCTATTTATGTTGTAGTATCACTATAATAAAGCAACATGACCTCTATAGGGATAATGTCCAAGATAGTGGGGATTGGATTATTGTGACACTTAACCCCCCCCAAAAAAGACAAAGAGAATTCTTTAGGGTTCATACCATCCTTATATTTTATTAAGTCAAAACATATTTCTGTGAGTACTCACAGCAGGAGGATGTAAATTAAGAAAATAAAAGGACTATAACATCCAGAGGTTATAAAAAACAAGTACAAAAGAATATTTTCCAAATGCTATAAGGTGTGGCACATAAGAGAAAATAAAAGATGAAGGAGGGAGAAGCAAAAAGTGGGGAGGGGACTGACAGGAGAGGAGGGAGGAGAAACTAAAATCAGTATATAACATTAAAAAATGAAAAATGTTATTTAAATAAAAGAAAAAGGAAAAGAACAAAAGCAAACCTTTGTTTATTCCTACCTAAGACCTTCATAGATCCCAGCCAATCAAATTCCACCAGGAGTGAGGGAGGAGTCAATGAAGTCTTGTCCAGAGCTTAGGAACTTTTGGTAGTTGATGGCTACTGGGAGAGGAAGTGGAGGGTGAATTTGACCAAAACACATTGTATTCATGCATAGAATTTGCAAACAATATTTACAAAATAAAAAACATTTAAAACTAAAATGAAAATAAAAGAAGACAGTAAATTTTAAATATTAAAAAATCTAGATGTAATTTCTTTTTTAGTTGTTTTGTTTTGTTTTGTTTTTTCAAGACAGGGTCTTTCTATTTATTTATTTATTTATTTACTTACTTACTTACTTACTTACTCACTCACTTATTAAAGATTTCTGCCTCCTCCCCGCCACTGCCTCCCATTCCCTTCCCCCTCCCCCAGTCAAGTCCCCCTCCCTAGTCAGCCCAAGAGCAATCAGCGTTCCCTGCCCTGTGGGAAGTCCAAGGACCACCCACCTCCATCCAGGTCTAGTAATGTAGCCTTAGCAGTCCTGAAACTCACAGGTATAAACCTGCCTCTGCTGGGATTAACGGTGTGCACCACCACTGCCTGGCTGGATCTAATTTTTATTGCTTGTCTCAAACAAAACAAAAACTGGAACTGCAAAGGAAATTCAGAGTATCACTCTCAGAAGAATATTTTCTAAGAGTCTCTGTGAATTTCTGAAACCACTGAACCAGATATATGATTGTATACATACACAGTTTTTCCTATATAGGCATATCTAAAATATCATTTGATTTACCAATTAGGTTCAGTAGGAGATTAGCAGGAATAACTGTTGATATGAGAATACAACAGACTATTATAACAATATACTGTAATGAAAATGTTAGCATTTTTTTCTCATTGTATTGTTCTCACATTTTCCTGCTGAATGAAGTTGACCATATGCAACTAAAATCAAGGAGAAGAAGGAACTAACTACTTGGTTTTACAGACTGGTATTTTGTAATATACAACTCCTGCTCAATCGATTTTTTTTATTAATAAACTTGTGGCAAACCATTGACTCATGGAGGATAGTTTTCTTTTAACATATTCTCTAGATTGGGTCTCTTCCAATTCAGGTGCTCAGAGAAGGGCAATGATTTTTTTTTTTTAATCAGGCAAAGGGGTTTAAAAGAAGTTGTGTAATTGTAATAACTGCTGAAGACTCAAATGAAATGTCTTCTTTGGTTCTCTAGTACTTCAACAGACATTCCTATGGCTTGTGGCCTCTCTTAATTACAGTGTTGCTTGAAATTTTATTGTTAAAATATAACATTTAGAGATATCAGCAATATGCTTCTTATTTTCCTAGAATATCCACTTGCCTCAAGGTTCACTCCATTTGAAAATAATCTTTGGCATTCATTACCTCAGGACATATGGTTTATAGCAGAAATTTTGAGAAATAATTAATTTGATATCTATTTTGGAACTAGTGGTAGAGAAATAGGTTAAAGAGATAGTTTCCAAAAGTCCATGCATTAACAATCAGAAGCCAAAGCCATAAAAAAAATTGATTAAAGAGAATACATAATGATGCATAAGCAATTTACCATTTACTAAAGGAAATAAAAGATTTTCTGAAATGGAAAGAGTAAAAGAATATAAGAAACAAAAAAAAAAAGAATATAAGAAACAAGAGAGAAAAATCAGTTGGTACTTTTGAGACCTGATTCTAAGAATTCATATGCCCAAAATATATCCTTGGTTAAGATGAATAGAAAATAAAATGTGATCACATGGAACAAAGGGCTGATGCTTTAAATTTTCCAGTGGATAATTCAAGGTGATGATGAACTTTTTTTTCTTATGCTAATGGGGGTTAAGCAACAACAGCATAGAAATGTTGTGCTTAATGGTATTGTGTCTACGACAGATAGAGAACCTAAAACAATTTTAGTAATTTCCTGAGATCCAATGGAGGAAGGAGAAAGGTATCAAATCTTTCCTGTTGCCCATGAGTGGAAGACATGGTGGCTTAGAAAGGGATACTAAACTAAGTATGACAGTCATAGCTGGGTGTAGTTCTGTACATGTGTCATTACCTAGATAGTCTATGGATTTGAACAGGTGCAGCAGGAATATCTGCCAAGAACTAAAAAGCAAATATGTCTTTCCAGTAATACCAAATCCTTGGCATTTTGATCCAATTCTGGTATGAATACAAACCTTAAAGAGAAAGTACAACTTCTCTGAGAAAATTATTGAGCTTAATTTAAATTATCTTGAACAAATTATTTCAACAACAGAGAAAATGAAACCTCAAAATATAAATTAGGATCTATTTTAGAAAAAATGCAAAATATAGATTGTATTTTATAATTATTAAAATGACTCTATTTTATCGAACTCTTTGAAGAAACAGCATGTATGATACATAAAACATGAGCATAAAGTTAATTGAGAACTTTTAAGTGTTATAGAACTAACAAAAATATTTTCAATGAGATCCAATTAAATAGTGAATGAAATGGGCTATATGCTTTTTATTTCAAAGTATTTTAGAAGAGAAATTTTAGTGATATAAATATTTGTGCTCTGAATTTCCTGCATTAAGGGCCTTGTAAAATATTGGAGAATCCTGGAACTCTGCAGACAGATGTGTTGAAAATTTGTGAGACAGTTCCTATTTAAAAAATTCCATAAAACTTCTGTTTGACACAATATCAGGATGGGTTAAGCAATGGCAATACTATTGCACATTTTCTGGATTTGACCAACTTTTCCCAACAGAGGGAGCTGTAAACCTGAAAGAGGAAGATTATTTTGAGGTTACAAAACTTGAGAGGGCTTAGAAATCAGAACATCTCTTATTGACTGACAAGGTTTCTTCTGTTCAGTCTTCAAATCTTGTTTCAGTGGTTGAAGTTTGGAGGCATATTCAGAAGAGTTACATATTTTATAAAGCGTCAAGCCTCAGTGGCTACAGTCGGCCCATTGAGTTCGTATAGAAAGCCAGAGTGAAAGGTAAAAACAAGGACAGAGAGTTCTGAGTTGGAATGCCAATGAATGTTTTGTTTCGCTTTGTTTTATTTAAGTCATTTAAGGGCTAAATGACTATGCCCAAAGCCCACATTTCTTCCAGCAATTCATATACATGGTCTAGGAAATCAGTTTATACAGTTCATATTATTAATAAGTCTGTGAAAAAATAGATGCTTTGAAGAGGGGAGGAGAATACTAGCATAGTTCACTTAGCGATGCTTTCCACATGCTCCTAGTTAAAAATCAAGAAATAACATCCAAACTAAAATTATTCCTTCATTCAGTCATGTTATGAGCATCTTTAATGCGTCAGGACCATGCTGCATCTTAAATACAAACATAGTGTTAATATTTTCAATTCCCACTGTACAAAGAAAAGCACACTTTCATATTTTTTGACTATTCTTACTGTAGAATTTTGCAAAGTTTGGTCTGTAGCTACGATCTATGGCCAAATACCATATAACATTTTTCCCCAAATTCTTTTTATTTATATTTAAAAAAATAGATAGTACAAAAATTTTATAAGTGCTTAAAGTACTTTGTGTCAATCACCAAAGTATACCATCGCATAATATTTATTGAAGCTGGATATAATTACCAAGAATGAAACGTTCAACTTTCTTCATTTATGTTTCACCCTTCCCTATTGATGAGCAAAACAATTCTCTAAAGCAGATAATTAAAACTGCATATAGTGAGATGTGATGTCCTATTACTTGTGTGGCAGTTGATTTATAAAATTTTGCTCTCTGTCTCATATTCACCACTTAATAAAATTATAGCTCTAAAATACAATTCTAGATACTATTGTAGAGCATTTGCCTAACTGAACCACACCTTAAGATTGATTCCAAGAATAGAAAAAGAAAACAAAAAAAAATTTTCAACATAAAAGATAATAGTACAGCAGAAATAGAGTGTCATTTCCAGACTTTAAAAAAAATTTCACTAAGAAAAAAGGCTACAAGATTAAGAACAATCTCTCCATTCTATCACAAAACCCCATTATAATAGCCCACCTTGAATAAAATCTCCCCACTGCTTCTTAAAAAGAAAACAGGATATGTTTTAGTGACACCAAATGATGGGAAATTCTACTGACAATCCCCAGCCTGTACAACAAATCTGTGTTAATATCTTTAGGTATTTAGGTGAATGGAAATCCATGAACTCATGAGAAGGTTGGCATGTTAATCTCCTGTCACCCTAATCCATTGTAAGACACCTAACTCAAAAATAACAAAAAGCACTCAGCCCTACTCTTCTCATTTCTTAACTTCTGGAGAAATGGCAGGAAACATAGAATAAGAGCGACGGGAGAGTTTACCATAGGCTTTTCTTGTCATTTATTTTGAAAGTCAGAGCAATTTGTAATTTTCTCATCTTGGAAAATCTATCCAAATGTGACTGATCTGAAATGTGTCAATGTTTCACAGTGGTGTTATTAGCAGAAAAAAAGCACTTTGAAGTAAATGTGTTTGTCTGATCTTATATTCTACATAAAAACGATTCTTTGAGACAGGATAACAAAACAGATATAATTTCATCAAAAATTTCATCCAAACCCTTCTGAGTAAAACCACTTCTACCTAACAGAAATATATTGTCTACAGAGAGGTTGTGCTGACATGAAATATTTGAATCTATTTTTTGTCTTTATCCCTAATGTGTGTACTGGCCTTTTGTAATACATTCTCTTTGGAGGGATACATTTTCCAGCTTACATATAATGAGAAGTGCCTCGGTCCTGCCTCAAATCTATGTCCTACATTTTGTTGACTCCCCATAGGAAGCTTTACCTTCTCTGAGGAGTGGATAGGGGTGGGTTTGGGAGGAAGGTGGAGGGAGCAAGAAAAGGAGAGGGAATGAGTAGTAGGATTAATATGTAAAATGAGAAAAGATAGTTTCAAAAAATGAATAATGATAAAAATGAAAGTCAGAAGAAATCATGTCATGAAAAACATCTACCCTTTTGAGTCTATTGCATTCTGGTGGTCAGAAATAATTGTAGCAGCAGGGGATAAAAAGCACATTGGAATACTATCATGGATCTCTGGAAGATTTAGAAGATAGGCCCCCATTGCTGATGCTTTCTCTCTTCTACCTCTCTGAGTCCTAGAAAGGCATACTGCTCAACCTTTGCATCTCTTTTCCTTCATATACTCTTTCTGTGGAGCCAATGGACAAGAAGAGTATGGGTTCCTGAAATTTTTCAAATCTCTGTACCTGCCTTAACCTTTACCCTTGTCGGCTTCTCAATTTAGTGTCCTTTATCCCTACTTAATACCTGCTTTCGGAAGTCTCCATACATTTCAAGTTACTTCTCTGCTTAAGTAGTTCATATCAAAGTCAATGACATTCAAATCTCTCCAGGTTTCTTTTTTAATTAATCGATTAATTTTTATTGAAAATTGGTTTTTCTTTCATATAATACATCCTGACCAAAATGTTCTCTCACTCCACTTCCCCCCCCCCCGACTTCCTCCTATGTACCCCAGATTCAGAAAAGAACAGGTCTCCTAGAGACAACAGTCACAGAGGCCAAACAGGACACAATAAGACAAGTTGAAAGCCCTCAAATTGAGGCTGGACAAGGTAACGCAATAGAAGGATGAGTCTCAAGATCAGGCAAAAGACTCAGAGATACACTTGCTCCCACTGTTAGGAGTCCCACAAAAACACTAAGCATACAGCCATAACATATATATGAAAACTGTTACAAACCCATGCAGGCCCTGTGCTTGCCACTTACATTTCTGTGAGCCCTGCTTAGTTGAGTCAGTGGTCCATGTTCTCTTAATGTTTCCCATCCCCTCTGACTCCTACAATCTTTCCTCCCCAACATACAAGGAGTTTCCGATCATAGAAAGGGAGACCTACAATTTAGAATTTTTCTTGACATATCTGGCTGTGGGTCTCTGCACCTATATGCTGCCAGAGCAAAACTCTATGACAAATGGTCAAGGCACCAAACTATGAATACAGCAGAATATCATTAGGAACCATTCATTCGTTTTTTCCTGTCATGCTTGGTTCTCAACTACCCAGTTTCTGGTTCCTGGCCATCCAGGCAGTGTGGAGCATGGTCACTCACATGAGTTGTATGCCCCAGTGCATCTTGTGGGCAGGGCAAATTGTGGGTAAGGAGTTTTGTAGCCAGACTTCAGGAGCTCAGCCCAGTACTCCACTGCAGGTCTTTGCCCTTGTCTCCATCAGTTGCTGGATGGAGTTTCTTTGGTGACATTTAAGATAGTCATCCATTAAGAAAAAAAGAAAAGAAAAAAAGAAAAAAAAAAAAGAAAGATAGTCATCCATATGACTACAGGGTAAGGCCAGTTCGGGCACCCTCTACACTATTCTTAGGGTATTAGCTTGGGACATCCTTATAGATTCCTGGAAATTTCTCTAGTGCTAGCTACATAATGGCTCCCTCAATTACAATATCTTGGTCCTTCCTCAGAGCATTGTGCCTTGCCCTCTCTGGGGAATGAATGGAGGTTGTGTGTGGGGAGAAAGTGGAGGGAATGGGAGAAGGGGAGGAAGTGGGAACTGGATTAGGTATATAAAATGTAAACAAAAGATACTTTGTTTTCTTTTTAAAAAATAAAATTAAAAATGATAATGATTCAATAATATATTTTAAAAAAGAGTTTTATTAACCGGGCGGTGGTGGCGCACGCCTTTAATCCCAGCACTCGGGAGGCAGAGGCAGGCAGATCTCTGTGAGTTTGAAGCCAGCCTGGTCTACAAGAACTAGTTCCAGGACAGGAACCAAAAGCTACGGAGAAACCCTGCCTCAAAAAATCCAAAAAAAAAAAAAAAAAAGAGTTTTATTGCTGGGTTCATGTCCAAGTTTGTTCTTTAGAAAGTTGCAGAGTTCCTTCTCATGCCAAAGAGATTAGAATTCAGAGATGAAGGTTCCATACAAACTTCAGCTCAACCTTGTTGAAATAGGAGCAGTGGGGCTGTGTCCCGCCACCCAGCCACCCGCACGTCTAGCTTTATACCTGAAATAATTACATGGAAACTGTACTCTTTTAAACACTGCCTGGCCCGTTAGTTCCAGCCTCTTATTGGCTAGCTCTTACATATCGATCTAACCCATTTCTAATATCCCTGTAACACCACGAGGTGTCTTACCAGGAAAGATCTTAACCTGCGTCTGTGTCCGGTAGGAGAATCATGGCAACTCCTTGACTCAGCTTCTTTCTCCCAGCATTCTGTTCTGTTTACTCTGCCTACCTAATTTTATGTCCTATTAAAGGGCGAAGGCAGTCTCTTTATTTAACCAATGAAATTAACATAAGCCAGAAGACACTCCCCCATCACAACCTATTTATGTTCAGTGAACTATGTGTATGTTTTCCTCCACAATGGGGCCCTGTTGTCAGTTTTTAGAGAGCGACCTTTGTAATAGCATGTGATTGTGTTGTTTAAGGATTTCCAGGGTAGCTCTTCAGCAAATGAGTCATCTGAATGCAATGCAGTCCCACCACAAAAGGTGGGTACAGAAGATGGCCACTTCAGGCTCTGTATCCGCAGTTACTAGGAGTCCCCTCTAAGGTCACCCTTATAGATTCCAGGAAGTTTCCACTGTACTATGTTTCCACATCACCCTTAAATCTCATCCCACGTTTAGCTATTTCTCCCCAAACTGTCTCCCTCCATTACTCCCTCTACCTGATACCTCTTATTTCCATCCCCACATGCCCCCAGTCCACCAGCAAAATCCATTTCCCTCTATCAGAGAGATCTATAAATTCCCTACTAGAACCCTCCTTATTACTTAGCCTTCTGGGTCTGTGGTTTGCATCATGATTATCTTTTCCTGTACAGCTAATATCCACTTATAATTGAGTACATATCATCTGTATCTATCTGGGTATGGGTTACTTCACTCAGAATGATTTGAGTTCCATTCATTTGCCTATAGATTTCATAATGTCATTTCTTTTTAATAGCTGATTAATATTTATTGTGTAATGTCCCACATTTTCTTTCTTTATTTTTCAGTTTAGAAGGATCTAGATTGTTTACAGTTGCTGGCTGTCATAATTAAAGCTGCTATGAACATAACTGAGCAAATCTCTTTGTGGTAGGATGGAGTATCCTTTGGAAATATACCCAAGAGTTACATAGCTGAAACTGGAAACAGAATGCTACCCAAATTTTTGAGCAAGCACTATATTAATTCTCATAGTGGCTGTGCAGACTTGCACTCCCATTAACAGTGGAGGTTTTTTCCCCTTGAAATCAGGATTGGTGATTCCTGCAGCAGTTCTTGTTTTACAGGATTGCTTTACTTACACTGAGTTTTTGGTTTTTCCATATGAAACTGAGAATTTTCCTTTCAAATTCTATAAAGAATTGTGTTGGAATGGTGATTGCATTGAATTTATAGATAGCTTTGGTAGGATAGATATTTTTACTCTGTTAATCCTATGGATTCAGAAGCATGGGGGATCTCCCTACCTTCAGTTACCTTCTTTAATATTTTTTAAAGACTTGTATTTTTATCATGCAAGTTGTTCACTTAGTTAGACTTGGTTATGTCAAAATATTTTATATTTAAAAATATCCCCTGTTAGAACAGCAGCCCCTAGAGATACCAGCACATCCTATACCAATTGGAAGAAGAGATGAGTGACTTGTCTCTCAGATAAATTGTCACAATCCTTAGGCCATAAGCTACAGGGAACATTCACCACCTTTCCCTTCCCATCTCAGCCCCAGCATCCAGCAAGCAGGTAATTGTCTTGCTGCAGGTTGCTCTACCACCGCCACCACCCATTGAACACTGTGACCTACAAGACAAGCTCAATCACCCACACCCATTGAACCCATTAGTTTCCCTCTGAACAAATATCTCCTGCAAGATCAATAGCTGCTAGAGACACAAACAAGCCTTGCTCCAATTGGAAGAAGAAATAGGTAGATGGCAATGTAGGAATACATTCAACAGCATCAAGAGTAAATTGGAACCACCAGAATGAAGGAGTTCAACAACAGCAAGACCTGAAAATCCCAATGCAGATGAAAAAGAAGAAAGCAACCTTAAAAATAACTTTATGAGGATGATAGAGGCCCTTAAGGAGGAAATGAAAATTGTCCTTATAGCAATCAAGGAAAATATAACAACAAATTGGAAGAATTTAATAAATTCTATAGAGAAAACCAAGAAAAAAAAACAGATGAATGAAACAGTTCAAGACTTGAAAATTGAAATAAAAGCAATAAAGAAAACATGGGCCAAGGGAATCATGGAACTGGAAAATCTGGGTAAATGAAAAG
>NW_004949132.1:2149577-2151412 GCF_000317375.1 Microtus ochrogaster
AAAAAAAAAACCAAAGAGTAATAGAAATAGAAAAATTGCAGCTGAAGGCCCAGAAAATATGTTCAACAAAATCATAGAAGAAAACTTTGCCAACCTAAAGAAGGACATGCTTATGAAAATACAAAGAGTTTACAGAATACTGAACAGACTGGACCACAAAAAGTCCCCTAGCCAAATAATAATTAAAACACTAAATATAAGGAATAAATTAAAAATGCTAAGACCTGCAAAGGAAAAATGCCAATGTTTTACATATAAAGGTAAACCTATCAGATTTACATTATAATTATCAATGAAAACTATAAAAGCCAGAGGATCCAGACAGATATTTTGCAGTCACTTCGAGACCAAGTATGCCATCCTAGACTACTATACACAACAATCACCATAGATGGAAAAAAGAGATAATCCATAACAAATCTAGATTTAAGCAATACTATCCACAAATCTAGCCCTACAGAAAGCAATAAAAGGAAAACTCCAACTTAAGGAACTTAGTTATACCCACTAAAATACAGACACTATATAATCCTACACAAGAAAATTTAAAGAAGGAAAACATCCACTATTTCCACCAAAGTCACCATGAATACCAAAAAACAAAACAACAACAACAAAAAAACAACAGAAATGAACAGTCATTTGTCATAATCTCTTAATGGACTCAATTCTCCTATGAAAAGACAAGCTAAATGAATGGCTATAAAACAGGAATGATCCTTCAGCTGCATACAAGAAACATACCTCAACATCCTTTGTCATCAGAGAAATGCAAATCAAAACAACTCTTAGATTACATTTTACATCTGTAAGACTGTTCTAGATGAAAACACTGATGACAGCTTATGCTGGAGAGGTTGTGGGCTAAAGGGAACACTCCTACATTGCTGACAGGAGTTTAAGCTAGTACAGCTCCTTTGGATATCTATATGACAATTTCTCAGAAAATTAGGAAACAACCTTCCTTAAGACACAGTAATAGCACTTTTGGGTATATACCTAAAGGATGCTCAATCATACCACAAGGACATGTGCTTAACTTTGTTCATAGCAGCATTGTTTGTCATAGCCAGAATCTGGAAACAACCTAAATCCCCTTCAACCTAAGAATGGATAAGGAAAATGTGGTACATTTACACAATGGAGTACTAAACAGCAGAGAAAAATAATGACAACTTGAAATATGCAGACAAATAGATGGAGCTAGAAAACATGATATTAAGTGAGGTAACCCAGACTTAGAAGACAGTTACCATATGTATTCACTCGTAAGCTGTTTTTAAACATAAAGCAAAGAAAACCAGCTTACAAATCATAACACCAGAGAACCTAGACAGCAAATGAGGACCCTAAAAGAAACATACAGGGATCTAATATACATGGAAAGTAGTAAAAGACAAGATCTTTTACTTGTCTGAGATCTGAGAGCATGGGGATTATGGGAGAAGGTTGAAGGTGAGGGGAGAGGCAGGGAGGGAAGCAGAGAAAAATGTAGATCTCAATAAAATAAATAAATATTAATAATAATAATAATAATAGAAGAATGCCTCCATCTCAAAGACAAACATTACCTCATTGTAAAGGGTTGAGAAAAGATTTTCCAATCACATGCACTTAAGAAGCAAGGTGTTATAGGTAGCCTAATATAAAACAAAATAGACTTCAAACTAAAATTAATCAAAAGATACAGGAAGGCCGGGAAATGGTGGGGCACGCCTTTAATCCCAGCACTCGGGAGGCAGAGGCAGGCGGATCTCTGGGAGTTTGAGGCCAGCCTGGTCTACAAGAGCTAGTTCATGGATGGGCACCAAAGCTACAGAGAAACCCTGTCTCGA
>NW_004949132.1:2151512-2157939 GCF_000317375.1 Microtus ochrogaster
AAAAAAAAAAAAAAAAAAAAAAAAAGATATGAAGAAAAACATTGCATATTCACCACAGGAAAAAATACATCAAAATAATGTCTCCATTCTAAACATTCAAACCCCAAATACAAGGGCACCTACATTTGTAAAGGAAACATTACTAAAACTTAAATCACACATCAAGTACAACTCATTAATGATTGAAAACAGCAACTCTTCACTTTCACCAATTGGTCTGACAGACAGAAAATTAACAGAGGAAATAATGGAACTAACAGATGTTATGACTTAATTGAACTTAACAGACATGTATAGAAACATTTAACCCAAACACAAAAGAATATACTTTCTCCTCAGCACCTCATAGATACTTCTCTAAAACTCACTACATACTCAGTCACAAAGCAAATCTCAACATATACAAAAAATTTGGAATGACCCGCTATATTTCATCAGATTGCCTTGGGTTAGTGTTAGAATTCAGCAACAACAGAAACTACAGAATGCCTACAAACTCATGGAAACTGAACGATTCTCATCTATATTACCACTGGGTCAAAGACAAAATAAAGAAATTAAAGACTTCCTAGATTCCAATAGAGTAGTGAATACACAACATACCCAGTGCTAACAGAAAAGTTCATAGAACTAAGTGCCCACAATAAAGAATTTGGAAAAGTCACACACTGGCAACCTGACAGCACACCAGAAAGCTCTAAAACAAAAAGAAGAAAATATAGAATCAAAGAGAACAATACAAAGAATCAATGAAACAAAAAGTTGTTTATTCTAGAAAATCAACAAGAAAGACAAGCCCTTATCCAAACCAACCAAAAGGCATAGCAAGAATACCTAAATTAAGAAAATCAGAAATAAAAAGGGGGACATAACAGTAGACACTGAGGAAATATAGGGAATCATTAGGCTATACTTCAAAAACCTGTACTCCACAAAATTAGAAAATCTAGAGGAAATGGAAAAATTTCCAGGAAGGTACCACATGCCAAAATTAAATCAAAACCAAATTAACAATTTAAATAGACTTATTACCCATAAGTAAATAGAAGCAGCCATTAAAAATCCCCCAATCAAAAAACACCAGAAGCAGATGGTTTCTGCACAGAATTCTACCAGAATTTCAAAGAGCTAGTAATACTCCTCAAGTTGTTTTATACAATAGACAGAAGGAAATTCCCAAACTCTTTTTATGAGACTACAGTTACCCTGATATCCAAACCACACAAAAATTCAGCAAAAAAAGGAGAGAGAATTACAAACCAAACTCCCTCATGAATACTGATACAAAAATACCCAGTGAAATACTGGCAAACTGAATCCAAAAACACATAAAATATCATCCACCATGGCCAAGTAGGTTTCATCCCAGAGATATAGTTTTTTCAACATATGAAAAGCTGTCAAAGTAATCTACCATACCACAAATTGAAAAAAAACATGATTATCTCATTAAATTATGGAAAAATCCTTTGAAAAAAATCCCAGACACCAAGGAAATACAAAGGATAATAAGGGCATACTTTAAAAACCATTACTTCATCAAATTGGAAAACCTAAAAATAAAATGGATATAAGAACCACTTGCCAAAATTAAATCAAAGTCAGATAAGGAATTCAAATAGAACTATAACCCCTGGTGAAATATAAGCAGTCATTAAAATTCTTGCAACCAAAAAAAAAAAAGCCCATGGCCAAATGTAGAAGGAGCTGTGGGCTGCGTTCTGCCACCCAGCTCCCAGCTGCCTGGCTAGCTTTTGCTCCAAAATAACAACACACAAATTGTATTCTTTTAAACACTGCTTGGCCCATTAGCTCTAGCCTCTTACTGGCTAACTCTCATACCTTGATTAATCCATTTTGGGAAGATTCTAGTGTATGTCCATCTTGGGCTGGAGCTTCATTGCGTCTGGCCTGGAGAGGAGAGGCATGGCGTCTGAGCCAGAGAGGAGAGGCATGGCGATTGCCTAACTTCCCTTCTTCCCAGCATTCTGTTCTGTTTACTCCACCCCCCACCATGTTCTAACCTATCAGGCCAAGCAGTTTCTTTATTAATTAACCAATGAAATCAACAGATTGGTATATGACACTCCCACATCAGCCAAATGATTTTACCAAAGAATTTTATCAGCCTTTCAAAAAAGAACTAACTCTAATACTCCTTGCATTACTCCATAAGTTAGGAACAGAAATAATATTACCCGATTAATTTTATGATTCCATGGTTACCCTGATACCTAAACTGCTGTAAGAATTCCTACCACCAGTAGCCTTTAAATGACCCACCCACTTGGGCATGGCCGCTTATGCTATATACGCTGATGTAATGAGTGCATCCAGCCTTTTTCATGGCTGCTGGATTCAGTTGCTTTTCCCTGTTCAAGCAAACGATTGTGATATGTGAGTCTGCCCCTAAATAAATAACCTTTTATTATATTCAATTCTGAGCTAGTGTGGGATTTCTTTTTAGTGTCTTTCTTCACTAAACCACATAAAGAATTACCAATTTCCCTATGAGCATAGATGTAAATCACACAATAAAATACTTAGCAACTGCATCCATGGACATCGTGTGAAGAGACACTATAACCATGGCAGCACTTATAAAGGAAACCATTTAATTGAGGTTAGATTACAGTTTCAGAGGTTTAATTCCTTATGATCATGGCAGAACATGACTGTGTTCAGGCAGACCTGCTGCTGGAGAAAGAGCTGAGAGATCTATATCTTCATCCACCGGTAGCAGAAGCTGCTGTGTGCATATTGTGCCTAGATTGGGCATAGGGAACCTCAAAGACTGTCCCCACAGTGACATATCCTCCAACAATTGCCACATTGACATCCAAAGGGGCTGTACCAGCTTACATCACCACCAGCAATGCAGAAGTGTTCCCTTTACCCCACAACCTCTCCAGAATAAGATGTCATTAGTGTTTTTGATCTTGGCCATTCTTACAGATGTAAGATAAAATCTCAGAGTTGTTTTGATTTGTATTTCTCTGATGACTAAGGATATTGAATATTTACGTAACTGTCTTTTAACCATTTTATATTCTTCTGTTGAGAGTACTCTATTTAGGTATGTACTCCATTTTTAATTGGATTATGTGTTTTTTTGTTGGCAAATTTCTTGGGTTCTTTGCATATTTTGGAGAACAGACCTCTGTCTGATATGGGGTTAGTGAAGATCTTTTCCCATTCTGTAGGCTATTGTTTTGTCTTGTTTACCGTGTCCTTTGCTTATAGATTTTCACTCTCAGGAGGTCCCATTTATTAATTGTTTCTCTCAGTGTCTGTGCTGCTGGGGTTATATTTTGCCCATTTTCTAACTTCCATTCCTGGAATGACAGAGAGGGAAGCAAGGGGGAAGGGAAGAATTACTGTACCCAGTATCATTGAGTTACATATATCCAAGGATCCTAAATACCATCAAAGGGGCATTGGTGGCTTGCAAACAATGTTGAACTAGGAAACTCTCAAACTCTTGCTAGGAGGCAACTTTTCAGATATATATCTGTCTCATCAATGAAAACAGATATATTAGTGTACATGAGATGAATAGCTTTGTCAAGGATTACATGTAGGACACATTTGAAAGTGTTGCATATATTCTGTGGTTACCTCAAAGATTTTATCATGATTTTTAGTACATGGAACATTGAACTAATTTAAGAACTATAGACAGGAAAGAGTTGGAGAATTGTTTAAAGAAAAGCTATAAATATTTTAGAGCTCCCATATGAATATTAATGAAATGGGTTGCTCTTTTGTAAATTTTAAGCAAATAAATGTAAGACAGCAATTTAACTATAATTAAAGGTCCAAGGAGTAGGTAAAATGTATTATAAAGAAACAAGCTATACCATTCCTTCCAAAGTTCTATACTTTATACAAGAAATATCCAAAATCAAAAATTTGGCTTATAGTACCCATCTCTCCCAGTATTCTCCTTATTTTGCTTCTTTTTTAAAAATATTTATTTATTATGTATACAATATTCTGTCTGTGTGTTTTGCCTGAAGGCCAGAAGAGGGCATCAGGCCTCATTACAGATGGTTGTGAGCCACCATGTGGTTGCTGGTAATTGAACTCAGGACCTTTGGAAGAGCAGGCAATGAAACCACTGAACCATCTCTCCAGCCCTTTGTTTCCTATTCAGGGATGTAGAATGAATGCCAGAGTCAAAGCTTGAGTGTTCTCATTTCTGCATGCTGTGGTGTAACAATAATTTCATTAGTGAAAATTTTATGCCTTTCTTTTCTCTGAACTCATATGTAATAAAGCAGCAAGTGTTTATAACTGTGTCCTTAATACCTCTATCTTCCTTGAACTTATCTCCATCTGCTTGACAGGATAATAAGTCAAAACTTCATTTTTTATCCAGTCACTTTTGATACACCTTCATTTTGAACAATTGTAATGTAATTATTTGTTTTCTTCTCTCCAAACCCTTTCATATACCTCTCCTTCACCTACTAATTTGCCCTCTCTCAAAATTTTTAGCAAATGTATTGCACCCAAAGTAAACATTTTTGTCCCAGAGGACACTCTTAGTATTTGTTTTCTATTTGATCTTTTCCACCTTTATTTTTCTAACACCAGAGAACAAAATTAAATCCAACATTTTTATTTCAAACTAAAATGAGTTAAAATATTTTTTTATGTTTTTATTTTTGAGATTTTAAATATATCATTTTCCCCTTCCCATTCCTCCAGCCAAAACCACCCTGAATACCCCTATTTCTTCTCTTTCAAGTTCACAGCCTGGTTCTCATAACCTGCAGTTATATGCATATACATATATGTGCATTTATATGTATTCATAAATATAACCCTCTCAGTCTGTGTCTCAGTTATGGTTTCTATTGCTGTGAAGAGAAATCATGTCCATGGCAACTCTTCTAAAGAAAAATGTTTAACAGGGGCTAGCCTACAGTTCAGAGGTTTAATAGATTACCATCACAGCAGGTGGCAATGGTGATTTACAGGCAGACATGGTGCTGGAGTAGGAACTGAGTTTTCCATCTTCATCCACAGGGAGCAAATATAACTGTGTGCCACACTGAGCAAAGAAAACCTCAAATCCCATCACCACAGTGACACATTTCCGCCAACAAGGTCACATCTACTTCAACAAAGCCACACCTCCTAATAGTGCCACTCCCTAGGGACACCTTTTTTTTTTTTTTTTTTTGGTTTTTCGAGACAGGATTTCTCTGTGGCTTTGGATCCTATCCTGGAACTAGCTCTGTAGACCAGGCTGGTCTCGAACTCCCAGAGATCTGACTGCCTCTGCCTCCCGAGTACTGGGATTAAAGGTGTGCGCCACCATCGCCCGGCCCACCATTTTCTTTTGAACCACTACAATCTACATAATGTGAGCTGGAGTTAGTGAGTCGGCATGCTGATACTGGAAGGAACCTAGACATTAGTTACTATGTAGACAGGGGTAGCCGGACTAGATTAGGGCACTGTATTTGGAACCAGGTCTTAGATTTGGAAGGTCAGGGAGAATGCATGGGTGGAGTAGGTCAGGGAAATTGATGAGCTACCCTGGAGAAAGATGTGGGCAATCTAGCTGAATCAAAAAGTTGAATCTAAATTAATTATCTTAAACTAGGATTGTGACCTACTCATTCTTCTGATTAACTTTTTTTATTTTCAGTTTATTTTTCATATTTTTTATTATTAAAACAATATTATTTTAGATACCAATCCCAGTAGCCTCTCCCTCCAATCCTCTTGCTCACCCTACCTTCTCCCTACCTCATTCTCCATCCACTCCTCAGGGAGTGAGAGGCCTCCCATGGAGATTCAAAAAAAATGTTCTCATCACTTGAAGCAGTACCAAGGCCCTCTGCCCTGTATCTAGGCTGAACAAGTTATCCCTACATACAGAATGGGCTCCAAAGAGACAGTTTGTGTAATAGAGATAAATAGTGGTGCCATTGTTAGTGGCCCCACAAACTTTTAAGATTTGCTGTTTCCTATATAGTAAAAACTAAATTTCTATTTTTATTGTTTCTTTCTTTTGATTCTTTGAGACAGAGTCTCTGGCTATGCCACTGACTTATGTTGGGAACCACTAGGTTCTTCATGTTGGCCAGAAGCTCATGATCAGTAATGTGGTCTGTCCCCTCTCTATGGCTATATGGCTGACTTACCATCAACTAAACTGAACTATTGTTCCCCACCCTCTGAACTCATCACAGACTCTTGTGTCTCACTCATTCCAATTCTTTTATTTTAAAATATTGAGATTTATATAACGTGTATTCCCTGTCCTCCTAATTTTTAACCATTCCTCATGTCTGTTTTTTTTTTTTTTGTCAATATTTCCAATGGTGTCTTCTCACTTAAGAGGTGGTTAGTAGCCGGGCGGTGGTGGCGCACGCCTTTAATCCCAGCACTCGGGAGGCAGAGGCAGGCG
>NW_004949132.1:2158084-2173553 GCF_000317375.1 Microtus ochrogaster
AAAAAAAAAAAAAAAAAGAGGTGGTTAGTTACTCCAGTCATTGTGTTGTGGTATGGTAGGTATTTGAGTCCCCCATTCAATACATTTTCACCTACATGTTTTCTCCCAGCAAAAGAGCTGAGCACTAAATAAAATATAAATAAGACACATAGTAATAATTACATGATTAATAAGTTTTGTCTTCTAAATATGTTTATATAATATATATACATATATATACGCCCCTCAGAAAAAATACAAGTAGATACTATTATTATTCCAGCTGTGAAAATAGAGAAACTAAACCCTAATATCATGAAATTATATATCTCACTTGCTGAAACTGAAAGAAAATAGAAGAAAAAATGTTAGAGTCCAGGTAGTATGGATAGATAGCCTTGATATTTATGTACTCTTAAATTATTTAACTGGATGTTTTCATTGTCTTCACCTGAATGAGGAATCCATAGTTCCAAGTTAGAGGTAACAAGATTTCAAGAAAAATGGAGCACCCATTGCTATGTAGAAATGAGACATTTTTACCATCAGAGTAGTTTTCCTGAATTCCCTGAAAATGACTATTGAGCAAATGGCATGATTTGGTTTGGTTCTTAGCACAGAACCAGTGGGTATTGGAAGAAAAGGAGACATTGGCTCTATATCCACATTTACCACAGGCTATTGAACTACTTTAAAATAAGAAGCATTCATGAGGCATGTGCTTCCTTTGCCCGTCAAAGTAGCCTTACTGAGCATCAAGCTCTGTTTTATAGTCAAAGTCTGAATCAAAGACATAGCTGGTAAAGGAAATGATAAAACATTTGGAAGGAAATGAAAAACATTCAGAGTATTATTGGCTTTATTTTAATTCTTGAATATTTCTGTTATAAATAAGAAATGATAATATAGTTAGTATTCAGTGTAAGTTGTGATAAGACTGTCTTTGAGATCCTCAGGGTACTGTGTTATATTGAGAATAATATAATAGACCTGCAAAAAATTTGAACTTTCCCTTTTGCACCAATAGTCTCTCAATGATGTGCAACTATTTGCCCTACAGAATAATAAACCTAGAGAATTGGACCTAGTTAAGAATTCTAAATGTTAGATCTTTCAATTTCTTTACTTGAGTAGACTTTATGCATTTATATTCAGATACTACAGTGTGTATTTGATGAGAGGTCTTCTATCTTAGATCTCAGGAGCTGCTATATGCAGCAGATCACATTTCACTGTTGCCCAAAGTTGCCTAACGCAGCATCATATGTTCTGTGTATCATTTCATTTCTTTATGAATCATCACAATTTTGGCGAAATACTGATATAAAAAGAACAGTTCTTAAACTAGGGTTATTCTACAAAAAAATGTTATTGTGCACTTCCATACACTTGCTATTAAAAATACAAGATTTGGAGAATACAATATCTGAGAGAATTTTTGCAGTTTTGATATAAAAATCTCTGTCACTAACAAAGAAACATGAGTGTTCCCATAGGTCTTCCACAAAAGAATAAAGCTCAGAGGCAGAAAAGGGCTTCTTTGGTGATTTTAAAAAATCAATTTGTGGCTTAATATTTTAATATGAAATGAGACCTATTGAATACATTAGAAATAAATGGAGTTGACTGTATATTAATTTTCCTAGAAAGGAAATAATGCCAAGCTAGGTGGAATACCAGTGAACACACACAAAAAAATGGTTTTTTGCTTAAAAAGTAGACTTAGTTTTGTTTCTAAGCAGTAGAAAATACTTTCAAGTGCTATTGATGAAACACATGGTATTTGGAAACAAGAAAAACAATGTATAGTCACCAAAGGCACAATTGCGCAGATGTGTTAATAGCTAGTTGCCTACTTACCCATACATGTAAGCCTGTACAGTGTTGTAATAAGAGCGGCGGGGCTGCGTCCCCAGCACACCGGCCACCTGCTAGCTTATGCCTCGAAATAATTACATGGACACTGTATTCTTTTAAACACTGCTTGGCCCATTAACTCTAGCCCTTACAGGCTAAATCTCATATCCCGATGAACCCATCTCTAATAATCTGTGTAGCATCAGTCTTACTGGGAAAGATTCTAGCCTATGTTTATCCTGGGTCTGAGCTTCATGTGTCTGCCTCAGAGAGCAGAGCTATTGCGTCTGCCTGGGAGAGGGGAGCATGGCGTCTCTGCTTCAGAGAGCAGAGCTGTCGAGTCTGAGCTCACTTCCTCTTCCTCCCAGCATTCTGTTCTGTTTACTCCACCCACCTATGTTCTAACCTATCAGGGCAAGCAGTTTCTTTATTTAATTAACCAATGACCGTCCTCTATCAGTACAGGAAAAAAAATTGGAAATCTTTTGCCTTGATCATACTCACTAACTACTTAAAATTGGTTGATACATTTACCAGGTGCAGTTTAAAAGAAGAGCCAAGGTTCTTATTATTCTTACTTTTCATGGTATATTGTTTTGCAGCATTAACTACATAAATCAACAGGAGGGTTTTTAGTGACTCACAGACTTGAAGAATATTATGAGGATACTTAAAATAGGTAAAGGAAAAGTCTGAGAACTGTCCCCAGTTGATTATAAAACACATTTTTGTTTGTATATAAATAGACAAAAAACATCTATAAAATATAGATTTATTTTGTTAGGCAAAGTTGGAAAGACACCAATTCAGTCCTAATTCTTTAAATATCTTCTCAGAAGCAGATGTACTACTAAAGTTTTATTACAGTGACTACCACAGTTTGATAGCCATTATATTTTTGCCCTTTACATTATATGAAGAAATTATTCCTAGGATCAAAATAATATTTATAATTAATTTGTAATGGATGATTTCTGCATATGATCAGTTGAACCCATGTGACAATGATCTATATTTATCACTCTTGGGTTTAGGATAATGCCATTTTCTGACTTCCATTCAACATTTCAAAGATCTATTACAGTCAGAGTCATCACACCTTCTGGAATTATTTGGCAGGCACTCAACCCTCAGAACAAGCACTTTTAAGCTCTATAATTTTTCCCCAAATGTTGAAGATGATATTTGTTCTGAATATGCCTTACTCTTTAACATATGTCCTTTGGATAACTATCTGTGTGGGATGTGGCCACACGTGCAGTGAGCAAGTGAAAGTAACCTTTCTGCTCTGGCAGATTTCTAAAAGTGATCAATCATGAGAAAATGTAATTAGCCTGCAGCTATACCATCCACCGAGGCATCATTGATGATTAGCTTTTAATTTTGTAATTCCCAATTTTTGAGAGAGCATCTGTACACTAGTAGAACTCTATTCATCCCACTGATCTGATCTTTACTCTCTTTTAGCTTAAAGAAACAGAAGAAGCAGAAGAGATTTCCAATTTAGTTTATTTGCCTACTTGACACAAGCTGCTGTTATCTCAGATGTTGAGAGTCAATTGAGAAAATAGCTCCATCAGATTGGCATGTAGGCAAGTCCATGAGAGCATTTTCTTGATTCATAATTAATATAAGAAGACTCTGGCCACTGTTAGAAATGCCACTGCTTGGCAGGTAGGCCTAGAAATGATATATACCTGAGAAAACCAATTAGCAGTGTTCCTCCATGATCTCTGCTTCAGTTCCTGCATCCAGGTTGCTTTCCTGTTTGAGTTCCCACTGTGGCTTCCCTTGGTTATCTACCAAGCAATCTGTTGGATAGAAGAGTTTGGAATGAGCAAAGGAAATAAGAGTTAACTATTTTTTAGTTGCACAACATCAAATTGAGTCAATAGCAAATAACAGAAGAATTATAAACCCTAAGGAATAATAAATGTTATGCTATAGAATTTGAATTACGATATATAATGATAAAGACTGACTGTCTAACAACTAACTAATTGGGAATGTATAATATGAATTTCTAGAATAAGATTCTAATCCGAGCTCTGATAATGTCAAAATTGCTAGGAGAAACTCAATTATTCAAAAGGAAAAGATTGAATATGTTACCCACTAAAATAATTAGGCCTGAATTGCAATACTACACATTAGACACAAAAGTTATTCAGTGTATTTAAAGAATATATGCTAGGAAAACACTATGACTGAGTGAAAAGAGGAGTGGAGTGTGATACATAAATGCTTAGGTTCAAAGGTCAGAACATTTTAATCTACGTATCTTTCTATCAAACTTTCATCTATATATCATATAAATTGTATGGTATTTGCACAACTTTGCCATTTTAGTATGAGTTTAAGGGATTTTTTTGTTTTGTTTTGTTTTGGTTTGATTTGCTTTTGAATTTTTTGAGACAGGGCTTCTCTGTGTAGCTTTAGTACCTGTCCTGGAACTCAATCTGTAGACCAGACTGACCTCGAACTCACAGAGATCCTCCTGCCTCTGCCTCCCGAGTGCTGGATTAAAGGCGTGCGCCACCACCGCCTGGCGAGTTAAAGGTATTCTATCACTGTGATTTTCATAAATGGGGAACAATATTGATGCTACTAACAGTCACTTTATGAAATGTAAACTGATGCTAAAGTTTAAGGTACATTTATCATTACCACTGAAAAGATTTGGTTGATGCAAGCTGCATACTCATAAATGCTTCCATTTTATTTTCTTGAGTTATAGTTTTGAAAAATATGCATAATAGAATGAAATCAAGATATATACAAATATTTTCTCATCTCAAAGATTAAGAACACTCATTAAATTAAGAGACAGACAAACAAGGCTGGGCAGGAGTATAATACAAATCATTGGGAGTCTCTTCCAAGACAACAGGATTTTATTTTGTTCTCTTTAGGAACTTTTCAATGTAGTTTATCACTGTTATAACAGAACATATTCCAATGAGTTATTTGTTGATCTAATAATATTGATACTGTTTATCAAAAGGCAGTAATGAAATGGCTACAATCTGTTTTACAGGACAGAAAATGCTTGTATGCCAAAAATGAAATAAAACAAATGACAAGTTTTGCCATTTTAATATGCCCTTTGTAAAATTACCTTATACCAAATATATACACTACTTGTTCTGTTGATGCCCCAAATAATGAGTAAGTAGTTATCTGTTAATATAATAGAAAATAATCTGTTATGAAGTACAGTCTGATGGGAATAAAATGATAAGTATAATTTGACAGCCATAAGTTTGTTCACTGGTTTATTACAGTTATTTGCTAATAAACTCGAAATCATACTTTTGGGGTTTTTATCTAGTTACAGAGTTTTCATGATGAAAAACTGAGGTTAAAATGAAAATAATTCCCTTGCTCTTTATATGGATAACCATTTTCCCTTCAGTACTTAACAATAATATTCATTCTTGTAAGTACAAAGACATTTGAGAATTTTGATTAAGTCTATATCTCAGAAGTTAAAAAATTCATTTTAAAACAGTCATAATTAAATTTCTACACATATAAATACAATTTTCTGCCATTTACTTTGTATTCTGATAAATACAAATCTGCTTGTGCAATAATATAAGGACATTTTAGAGGTGATATCAGTAGTAAGCAGTACAGAATGTGTTAAGCATACAAAGGGCCCTTGATTTAAATTCTTAGGACCACAAAACTAACCATCCAACCAAGCAAAAACAAGATTAACCTCCATAAATCTGCACAATATATAAATGTCATAACATTTTAACATATAAGACATTAGATTAAAGCATTAAACTCTATATAAGCAAGTATTATCAAATGTGAGGTGGAAACAGCGGTAATGTAATAAGTAGATGTTTTTGAAGGTTTTTGGCATCATCACTTAGAAATTCAATTAATAGCATGCATTCACTCCTTAAAATGGACAATTATCACTAAATATGGGAAGATTTCTGTCAAATCTAGTAACAGTTTATGAAATCTAAGTTTCCAAAACTACAGGTAATATCATACAAAAATCTCATCTGGTATGATGTGGCAATATGAATCTTCACTACTCAAATAAATAACCAGATCTCTGTTAAATGTAGATCACAAATATCTGAATAAGTTTGGTGTACATCTAAAGCAATTACATATAAAAAATCAATAACATAAATTACACATACCTTCCCAACACCTGGTCACACAGACTGACTCAGTTAAATCAAAACAAAATAACATGAATGCAGAAAAGGGTGTTGTAGAAGGATACTAGCAGGGACAAAAGGTAAGAGTGTTGCTGTAGAAAATTCTACATCCAATAGACTTTAAGTTAACTGCCCACTGGGGCGTGGCCTTTCATACTATTTATGCTGATATAAAACATGCATCTGGCCTCTTTTCTGGCTGCAGGATTTGGTTGATGTTCTTGTTCCAGCAGAGGATCTTGATTTGTGAGTCTACCCCTAAATAAATGACTATCTATTTTTATCAATTCTGAGCTAGTGTGGGGTTTCTTTTAAGCATCTATTTTCAAAGTAATTCAAAAACATTTCATACATATATGAAATATGATAAAGAACAATAAGAGATCCATATTGTTTCCTCTTAATATATACACAAATTCACTAGGCATGTATCATAGGTGTATGTTTGTCTTGTTGTAACGCAATAGTAAAATTCATAACAAAGTACAAAAGATCAATAAATTGGGCCTTTATAAATAAAATAAATCTTTATCCTTTAAAAGAAACACTTAGAAGAGATAAAAGGTATTGGGGGAAATACGGGTAAGCTCATAATTACCAAAGGAAATTATATAAAATGCATAAAAATTTCAAACAATATATAGTAAAACCTAATTATAAGTAGGTCAAATGTGTTAATAGATAATTAATAAGAAAAGATACAGAAATGGCTTCAGTTAAGCACTGTGGTTCAATGGAAGGTGCTGTTCAAGATCCTGGGTAAAAGTTCACTTACCCATTTGTGAATGCTTGTCACACCCATGGCAAGTGATTTGTGGTCAGTTATTGGGTGACAAGTGTTATTCATATTCCTCAGTGCTTCTTCATCATGTTGCTCTCCCAGAATCTGTTTCTGTGTTTTACTGCAACCCCTACCTCTGAAAAGATTTCATCATCAATGAATACTATGTGCCTTTGACTAAGAGGTTTTTCCCCATTGTCCAGAGTTATTCTGTAATGTCATTGTCACCATACAGTTCTGTGGCAATCATTTTTCATTCCCAAAACATTCTGTTCTGAGGCAATTAGTATCACCAAGATGGTCACATAGTAAAGGTCTTTTTTTCATGATTTTTATCAAGAAATTCGCTCTTCATTTTACATATCAACCCCAGTTGCCCCTCCCTCCAGTTCTCCTGGCCCCAAACTGCTTCCCTTCCCATTTCCCCTCCACTCCTCAGAGGGGTAAGGCTTTCCTTGGGGAGTCAACAAGGTCTGGCATAGCAACTTGAGACAGGACTGCCCCACACCTGTATCAAAGCTAAGCAAGGTATACCACAATAGGAAATAGACACCAAAAAGCCAATTCATGCACCTGGGATAGGTCCTGGTCGCACTGCCAGAACCCCCTCAATAGATCAAGCCACATAACTGTTATCCATATTCAGAGGGTCTAGTTCCATTCCATGCATGTTCCCCAGCTGTTAGTCCATATCTCTAAGTTCCCACTGCCGAGGAAGCTGTCTCTGTGATTTTCCCCATCATGCTCTTGACCCCACCTTGTTCATATGATCCCTCCTCACCACCCTTCAACTGAACTCCAGGAGTTCAGCCCAATGCCTGGTTGCATGTCACTGCATCTGCTTCCATCAGTTACTGGTTGAACTATGATACCAATTAGGATAGTCACTAATCTGATTACACTCTCCACTATTACTAGGAATCTTAGCTGGGGTCATCCTTGTGGATTCCTGGGAATTTCCCTAGCACCAGATTTCTCCCTAACCCTATAATGGCTCCCTCTATCAAAATATCTCTTTCATTGCTTTCCCTCTCCTTTAAAGATGACTTCTTCCCTCTGTTCTAGTTACCAAGAAGAATGTTCATTCCTGTTGCTGTCATGTGCAACTGTGCTTACCACTTCTAGTTCTGCTGCTTAAAATGTTTGTTACTGAATGTAAGATACTACTTCTTCAATGTTCTCTGCTGTAAGATGTGGACCACGCTGTCTTCTGTGCTATCTCTCACTGGGCACAGAGAACTTTCTAATATGTCAATCTTTGCAGAAAGGACTGTTGTCTTTTCTGGTCTCCTCTGAAAAGTTTCTTATTTTACTTTGCTCTTAGAACTAGATATAAATATTTTTTCACAACTCCCATCTGTTCTGATAACTATTGTCCAACTCCTCTGCCATATTAATACCCAGACAACATAGATGAGTTTTCATGCCTGTCATTTGTCAACCTCGATACTAATGTAATAATGAGTATATATAACCATTAAAATAAACTTAAAAATCATTATTTTTTAAAGCCAGGCAAGGTGGCACATGCCTTTAGTCCCAGCAGGAGGCAGAGGCAAGCAGATCTGTGTGAATTTGAGGCCAACCTGGTCTACAGAGTGAGTTCCAGGGCAGCCAGGACTACACAGAGAAACCCTGTCTCAAATAACCAAAATAAATTCTTTTAAAAGAAAAATACACAAATTAAGTTTCCATATCAAAACATCCATTATAAAGTAATTAATGAATCAAAACACAAGCAAAAACATTGATATGCGAACATTTTGTCATATCCTGCACTCTGACATTTTTTACCTGTTTTGTTCATTTACCAGCGCTTAAGTGAATATATAAGATTAACTTCATCATTTTTTTCTTGCTCATTAAAAACAGCTTTATTTATTTATTTTTTTGTACTCCTGGAAAGTCAGCCATGTCCCAGAGGTCTGCTATTCTTCTTAGGCCATAAACAAATAGTTTCTTTATTATTAAAATGAATGTCCTCATTGAAAGTTATGGTAAATTAATTATTTAGTCTACTATAATAATCAAAACTCTTCTGTCTTTATTTAATTTAACACTTCTGCCCTCTCCTAATCACGGGATGATCCCGGTAAGAAACATGGAGTTAGGGAGGATGGCATTGTCTGTCACTTCTGTTTCCTAATCCACCTTTGTATTCATTGTTCACTACATAAGGTTTCTCACCTTTCTAAGATTACAACGATGAGGGAAAGACAAGTGTAGAAAAATGGCAGAATACTATTGCTCCTTTAGCTATTATGTATTTTTTGCTTTCAGATTTTTATGTCTATTCAATGAAATATGATCACACCTACTTCCTGTTGTCCTCCTCCAACTTTCCTCATATCTCCCTCAACACAGTTTATTTCCAATTTCCTGTCTTATTTTTCTGTGTGTGTCTGTATATATTAAGCCAGTAAGTTGAATTAGTGCTGTCCATATGTCATGGGACACCTGCCAGTTACCACCCCAACCCCTAAGACACAATCGATTTTCTCTACCCCAGCAAATATCACTGTCAATAGCTCCTTCACATTGGGTGTGTGTAGGTCTCATGCAGGGAGACACAGCAGCTGTGAGTTTCTGAGTGTGACAGTCTTATGTCCAGAAGACTGCGTTGTCCAGCACTTCTCACCTGCACTGCTATTGTTGTTTGCTACGCAATTCCCTTGAGGTTCTTCTCCTGCTATGAATGTTCTCTTGTGAAAATTTAATAAGAAAACAATTTTTCTTTAGCTGACTTGTTATTATCTTTCCTTTACAGTCTGATGAGAAAATTAGTCCTGTGTGTCTGTTCCCAATGCTTTCTCCATTTGGGGGTTATTGTTTTTACTTTTTGCCAGTGTTTTGTGTACTGCGAATATAATGGTAGTTTCTAAGATAGAGGGAGAAAGCCTAGGTCTGTAGCTATAAGCATCCAGACTAATTAAGTTTATTTTGTTGTAAATAAACACAGATCAAATACAAATTTCAGGTTGGTCATGATCATTATACTACAACAACTTTAAAAAATTTTTTTCTACAGAGTTAATTAAGGGTTTCTCTTGTTGTCTAGGTTCCTAATTGGTTTCTACTGTTTTTGTAGTGAGATACTTCAGGAGAGTCTAGGCAGAAATACTGAATAAATTATCATATGTTAAGTGATAATGTGTACATGTTCTGAAGTCACCAAGCTGTTAAGAAATGTAGTTAAGGATCATGAACCTTGCAATGGAATCTTTTAAGAAGTGCTTAGAGACCCTTTCTAGATCTTATGACATGCTGAGCACAGATGGCTGCTTAAAAGACCTAGCATGAACAAAAAATAGATTACTTTCTTCTCAACATGTAAGTTTTGCTTAATTAAACTTTAACAGATTTGTAGTGAAACACAAAGATAAAGATTACAAAAATGCCCTAACTATAAATTTTGCATTTTAAATATCCAGTAAAGGAGTACTATTAATACACATAATGATTAGATATATTATCTCCTGTGTGAAAATGATAGTCACTACATTTAGTACCTTAAAATGTTTTTTTTGGGGGGTAAGTATATTACTAGAAGGATTCAATTGAGTTTAAGTAGTGTAACACTATTTTCTTTAATAGAAGTTAATAAAATATCCTTCTATTGCCCAATCATCATGATGAGATATATCACATTAAAAAATGAAAAGTATTAAGATAAATATATATTTTGCAAGCACAATAAAAGGTTGTGTGCACACTGGGAAAAAACAAAGCCTAAGGCCTTTTGGGTTCCCATGTGATGAATTCAGCTACCATCATTAGAACCTGTATATCTATCAAGGAAAAACATAAAAATAATGCAGAAGAGAAAGCTAAAGTGGAAGAAACAGAAACACATTGCGCTCAGGTAAAAGAAGAAAGTCCTTTCCAGAAAGAGGGGCCTAAGATAAATGTAACAGCTGCTGGATCAGAAACCTCTGCAGTATTGACTTTAAAAAAATGAATAAAGAAGTTTGAAAATTCAGAAATACTAGTCTTAGTAGATGATTTGAAAGTTTATTTTGATTATGGTGTGACTATGATGTGCTGGGCATATGTGTCTTGACAAATGTTTGGAATCAGAAGCTGTTGTTGCGGCCACCTTTATATGAGCTATAGGGAAGGAACTCAGGCTATCAGGGTTGCACTGGAAGAGATGTCACACACTGAGCAGTTTTACTGTCTCAAGCAGCAACCTTTAGAAGATATTATACTTGGTAGCAAGAGAAGCAGTTCAGAAAAAGGCTACATTTCTTAAATACTTGGTACAAATGAAAACTGAAAGAAGGAGAGCACATCAAGGGTCAATAGTGCAAATAAGAAACTCATGACATCAAGTCTGTCCACCGGAGAAAAATGACACATATATCACATATATAGCCTGTGTGTGATGTTGTATACCTATAATACCAGGCAGGGCTGAAGGCTTGAGCAGTTTGAGACACATGGCAATATACTGACAAAAACTATTTTGATAAAATAGTTTTATCATTTTGTGATAAAATCAAAGAAGGAACACATTCTTTCAACTGATAAAATTTATTTATACAAAAAATAAAGCAAAAATTTAAAACAAACCATGTCATAAAAACAAAACACGAGAAATATAAAATACAACTTTAAATCAGAATTGCTAGCCACAGCTGACACATGAACAAAAAGAAGTAAGAAATGATCCAACTTAGGACTGAAATTGAAGTAAAAAAAGGTTTGCAAAGTGAGGATTATTTGTCAAGGTGCTTAGGGAAGAATGTATTCAATAAATAAAATAAGAGTAAAGGACAAAGTAATGACCAGGTGCTTGATGATGACTGAGTATAAACCTCTCCTATAAATTGCAATTATACTCTGAACATAAATCAAAGTCACAAAGGAGAATACAAAAGCAGGAAATTTGGCTGGAGGGTCTGCAGACTGACAAAGGCAGATGTATCCTTTAAACCCCATTTTTTACTCTTCAGTACCACAGTCGATGCAGATTTGTAAGAAAAATTGGAAGCATTCTAGCCCGAGGAATAAGAAGATTGAGTCTGGCGTAATCACGAACATAGCAAAGAGAAAAAGAGATGAAGAACAAGCATGTAACATGTATGGAGAATGAGAAAGCAGGTCACCTAAGAACCAATATAGCAAGTCATCAGCCATGTAGGATAGCAAAAAAAAAAAAAAAAAAACAACTTTCAAAAAGAATAACACTAATCAAAGAAAATGCTGAGAAAACAGTCCCTTGAATCCATGTATGAACTAAACCAGGTATTGTACCATGTACTAGTCCCCAGAGGAAAAAACAAATCAGCTGTCACAGACCGCAAGCTGGGCAGCATTACAGTTACTAACTGAGATTTTGAAGCAGCCGTTATCCTTTTACTCAACATTATAAGCAGAAGTTCATAAAAAATGGAAACATAAATTTTAGTACCTAAATATTAAATTTAAAAGAATTAAATGGAAATTGGACAAATGAGAAATAGACATGACCATAGATGTTTTAGAGAATATTTTACTAAAAAATCCCCAGCCATTAATAAATATTACTACTTGACTAAAGAAGGTAATACAACAATAAGATAATAATAATGGAGTTAGAGGCTTTATCACTTCTCAACCTGTGGGTCATGACCCCTTGGGTTTGCATATCAGATATCCTGCATAGAAGATATTTATATTATGATTCATAACAGTAGCAAAAAGCACATTGGATGAGTACATTTTGCTTTAGCTAGCTAAAGATCTACACATTTGCGTGAATGTAATCTGCATAATTACAATTATGAAGTAGCAGCAAAACAATATTATGGGTTGGGGGTCACCACAACTTGAGAAACTGTATTAAGGGTAACAGAATTAGGAAGGTTGAGAACCACCGTGTTAGACAGAAAAAAACAGATCCATCCTTTCCCAGTAACTGCCAATAGCTCCTTGGCCAGTGGTAAGACTTTCAGTGCACTTCTCCTCTCCACGCTGGGACTTGGTCTGGGTTGAGCATACATAGGTTTGTGTATGCTGTAACAATCACTGTGAGTTCAAATATTTCAACTTTATTTCATCCCCAAACATTTCATTTGATGCTTTAGTTATTTCATCATCCTGTCATTACTCACCAGTGAAATGAAGTACACTTCTACAGAAAGATAACCAGATCAAAAATTCAGTTTCAGAAATGTGATTAAGCTGGAAAGCTGAAAAATAAATTAGCTGCACAGAAATCTCTGAAGGGAGCAAAATAATTAAATTACATATCTAAATAAATATTTTAAAGGGAAATGAACCAATCACCCCTGAAAGGTTAAACAGCATTTGTTGTGTTGCAATCCCATTAAACACCAGGCTGCAATTGGAACACAGCATCATATTCATTAATTTTGCTTTCTATATTATTTCTCAGTAATTTTATTGTCATTTTCTTCCTAATCTGAAGATTTGGCATATTATGAAATGAGTGAGAGTCTAACAAAACTCCAAATGACTGGGAACTAATAGACATTAAAGGTCTACGTAAAGTAGTGTGTCCTGACATTTTTTCCCTCTCCATAGCAGCTGTCTGCTTCAGAGTCTTTTGCTTACACATTGGATGAGTACATTTTGCTTTAACTAGCTAAAGATCTTCACATTTGCATGAATAAGCAAGGGAACAGGGAAACATTCATAACTTGTCTCTACTTCATATCCATATGTATAGGAAATATCTTTTATGTTGATGTCTAAAGCGTCCTTTCTTTTAGCCCTGTCTTTCTTAGAAATTTGAGGTCATGTAAATGACTACGAAGACTGGTCAATGTCCACTATGAAGAGAAAGGAGATTTGATGGAATTCTCAAAGAAGGATTACTTTTGAAACGGAGAACTTGGGGCACCATTTTCATTTGTGAATTCATCATTAAGGCAATTATCTCATGATTCACTAATAGAGACAGATGGAGTGTAAATTTTCTTTAACACATCAATGTTCTTGGATTCTGTGCTAATGAGGTCATTCATATCAACATTGTGAACTATCACTGCTTTGAATTCTGCTTTTTGTACATCTAAAATCTGCACATCAAAATTATAATCAAAGTTTCTAATGTGTCAGATGAGTTTTCTTTTGATGGGGGCAGCAATACGTAATCTCAAGCCTTCTCTGTTTTGAATTAAATAAAAACCATTTAAAAGTTCGAAGTTTATGATCAAATCTTGCTGGAAAGTCATAAAATATCTGAGATGCATTTTCAAAACTATACTAAATATCTGCTTCTATATACACCAGGATTTAAGAACAAAGACTTGAATAGTCAAGATATAATAGGTTTATGTAGTCAACAGCAGAAACATTCCTATGGTGAGAAATGTCTTCTTGTTATTTCACTCCAACAGTATGTTGGTGTAGTTTAGTTGTAGGGGATTCACCTGCTTCTTAAAAGCCTGCAATTCCTTTACAATACTGATATGTATATGGGAATACACAGTGTCTTTATTGATGTGGAAGAATTCCCTACTATAACTTCAGCCTTCATGACTGAATAACTACACTAACACTGACATTCCAGAACATGAAAGATCATACACACAAAAATTAACATAAACACATACAAACAGTAACTATGCATAGTCTATACATGTATTATGTAATAGCTAATAACTTCATAATATTTTTGCATATCAAAATATTAAGTTTCAAATGTTAAATGTATGTTATCTTGCTCAGAAAATTAATTGCTATGTATTTAAGTAACTTAAAAACAAGATAAACTACTGGGTAGCCTATGCCTTCAGTCTCAGTACTCAAGCAGAGACAGGCAAATCTATCAGTTTTAGGCCAGCCTGTTTTACAGAGTGAGTTCCAGGAGAGCCACAGCTACGCAGAGAAACTCTGTCTCAAAAAAAGAGCACATAAACAAACAAAAGCAAGAAAGAGATAAACTAACAATGGAGAGTAAGTCTTTAAATGTCTTTGAATGATCAGAAGATATCTTGACAAGTAGGCATTTATCAGATCAAAGAAAATTTCAGTAAAGTCCATTAAAAAAGGAAATAAAAAAACTACAGGTAATAATTTGTGTTAAGAATAGGGAACCTGCATGGAGCTGACCTAGGCACTCTGCATGTATATTATAACCGTGTAACTTGGTCCTCTTGTAAAACTCCTAATAATGGGCTCAAGGGCTGTCTTTGACTATTTTACAGGCTTTTGGGAACCTAGTCCTCATAATGGATTGCTTTGCCTAAATTCAATACATGGTGTGTATGTGTGTGTGAGTACTTAGTCTTATTTCTTACTACAACTTGATATGCCATGTTTTGTTGATACCCGTGGGAGAGCTATCCTTTCCTGAACAGGAACAGAGGAAGAGCAGTAGATTGAGGGAACAGAGGTGGGTGAGTTGATAGGAATGGCAGGATAGGAGGTAGGGGACACTTTGTCCAGAATACTAGATAGATAGATAGATAGATAGATAGATAGATAGATAGATAGATAGATAGATAGATGATAGACAGATAGATAGATTTTTCAAAAGAACAGAATGTTGCAAAACCTCCAGTGTGAACTTTGATTTTCCCTTTTCATATTTATTCATATGTTTATAACATTTATTACATGCCAGGAACACTAAATTTTGCCCTGACTAATGCTCTGTATTTTGTATTCCAAGAGAATTTCTTTTTTTTTTAATTTCTTTTTTTTTATTTTA